>NW_027189161.1:1001147-1109480 GCF_040958095.1 Procambarus clarkii | reverse complement strand
TTAAATGCTCTTGTCTGCACAGAAAAAATAGATATTATTGCACTTACCGAAACGTGGATGAATGTAGAAAATAGAGAACTATTAGCTGAATATCAAATATATGGATTTAAACTATTTCACACAGATAGATATATTAGACGAGGAGGTGGAGTAGCCATATATGTTAGGGACAATTTGAAATGTAGTCTCAAAGAGGGAATCAAAACAGAGCCACACACAGAAACTATTTGGATTGAATTAAACGAAAAAGCTAATAATATTATAATAGGAGTAATATATAGGCCACCAAATTTAGACAGAATGGAAGCAAAGCATCTATGGGATGAAATATCTAGAGCATCTAGATCTAACAGTATTTATGTCATGGGTGACTTTAATTTTAGCGGAATAAACTGGTTGAACAAAACAGGGAATAGTGAAGCAGAAGATTTTCTAGAATTAATTGACGATTGCTTTCTTACGCAACACATTAAGGAACCAACACGGGAAAATAATATTTTAGATTTAGTGTTAACTAACAGGGAAACGCAAATTAATGACATCGAAATAGGGAGTGAGCTAGGGAGCAGTGATCACAAAGAAATCAGATTTAGCATAGAATGGAATAGACCAGTAGGAGAAAATTCTGTTAAAGTGCCAGATTTTCGAAAAGCTGATTTTAATAGCCTAAGAAATTTTTTGGGTCAAATTGATTGGAAAGGCTTGGGTATGGGGTGTGGGCCGGTCTTGGAGCGAGACATGAACCCAGCGATAGGTGACTTAAATGGGGATTTCGATGTGGATTCAATATATAACTTATTTAAGAATATTCTAAACAAAGCACAGGAACGTAGTATACCATACAAATTGAATAGATCGTATACTAATGACCCAAAGTGGATAACAAAGAATTTGAAGAACCTTATAGGTAAAAAGAGAGCTTGGTACAAAAGGATTAAAAATGGGGAGGTCACTTTAGAACAGGAATTCGTACAACTGGTTAGAAATGTTAAAAAAGAGATAAGGAAAGCAAAAAGAAACTATGAAGTTCGCATAGCAGGGCAAGCAAAGACAAATCCTAAAGGGTTTTTTCAGTTATATCGTACTAAGACTAGGGAAAGGATAGGTCCATTAAAAACTGAGACAGGTCAAATAACAGATAGTGATGAAGAGATGAGTAGTATTTTTAATAAATATTTTGTATCTGTATTTACTAAAGAGGAACTTAACAATATGCCTTCAGCCGAACAAGTCTATGTGGGTGGGGACGAGGACAGGTTGACGAGTTTAGCAGTTACCAGGGAGGATGTTCTTAAACAAATAGTAAAACTCAAACCAAACAAATCCCCAGGGCCGGATGAAGTGTTTGCTAGGGTGCTTAAAGAATGCAAAGAGGAGCTTTGTGACCCACTGTCAACCATATTTAATAAATCAATAGAGTCAGGCAGAGTGCCAGAGTTTTGGAAAGTTGCTAATGTGATACCAGTTTTTAAGAAAGGAGATAGATCACTTGCGTCTAACTATCGACCAATTAGCCTAACGTCTATTGTGGGAAAGTTACTCGAATCTATAATAGCAAATAAAATTCGTCTTCATCTTGAAAAACATAAATTAATAATTGAGTCGCAACATGGTTTTATAAATTGCCGTTCATGTTTAACAAATTTGTTATCTTTTTATTCTAGCATTGTTGAGGCAGTTGATAGTGGTAAGGATTGCGATGTTGTATACCTTGACTTTAGCAAAGCTTTTGATACAGTGCCACATGAAAGACTGATTAAAAAAATAGAGTCTCATGGTATTGGGGGTGCTATATTAAGCTGGATTAGGGCATCAAAAGGAAACAGAGAGTTAGTATAAATGGAATCAAGTCAGAGTGGGAAAATGTTCAATATGGAAGTTGTAGTGAAGGACCTGGTGACTCTAGTGGGAGCCCTGAGGACAGAGTTGGACTCTCTGCGGGAGGAGGTGCGTCAGCTTAAAAAACAACGAGAAGTAACGAAGGAGGAGACCAGCAGTAAAGGGACCTCGTCTTGGAGAGTTGCGAAAGACAGGGGCCTTAAGAAGACTTTGATAAAGCCGCCTTCAAACGCCATAGCAACTTCAAATTCATTTGACGTTTTGGAGGACGAGTGCTGTGGAGAGACTGTGGATCGCGCAAAAGGGAAAGCAACGAAGAGAAAGGAAGCGCAGGCCCCTCAGAAAGTAAAGGAAGTACCTAATGTTGGGGAGCAAGAGCTGCAATTGCGGCTGGAATGTTTCCTTGAATTCAGCATGTAACTTGAAAAAAGAGTTTGGGTCTTCAGTTAATTCAATTTCCCGTTTAACAAACCTGCCTTTTCTTTTTTCGGTTTTCGTGGCCTCATTAGGTACTATCGTTGAAAACAGCAAATATACAATTGTAAACACTGACAAGACAGTGAATATTGTTGAGCTCCTGATTGCCATTGTTGAACTTTGGATGTCACAACTTCGCTCTAGAGGTTTCGTCGGTTGTACTGGATGATAATTGAACGCTACCTTTCTTTTATGTGGACTGAGGTGAGGTGGCGAGCAGTTGCCAAAACTATTTAAATTTATCTGGTTAGTAATTTCCTTAGCATTTAGCTGGATATGAAAATGTTCAGAAATCTTGCAAAATTGTTGGTGCAAAAACCTTATAAGATCATATGAATAAAGGTAACTGAAGATGGCCTGTTGGCCCATACGAGGCAGCTCCTATTTATAACCACCCAAACTCATTCTAACCTACGTGTCTAAACTACACTTGAAGCAATCAAGGGATAATACTTCTATTACGTTACGCGGTAATTTGTTCAACAAATAAACAACAATGCATTAACAGTATTTACCCAGGTCTTTGCCAAACCTAAACTTATACAATTTATACCAATTGTTTCGTGTTCTGTCTTGTGTTGATGTTTTTATTACCTTATTGATATCGCATTTGTTATCAACGTCGATGAGGTAAGAGGTATACAAGTGATGAACGGACATAACATAATTATGATACGAACAAATCCACAAAGGCCGTAATGAGGGTTCGAACCTACGCACGGGATGTTCCCAGAAAAGAACATAAGAATAAAGGTAACTGCAGAAAGCCTATACGAAGCAGTTCCTATTCATAGCCACCCAGTTATAACATAATAAAAATCATAATTATAAAGGTAACTGCAGAAGGCCTATTGGCCCATAAAAGGCAGCTTCTATTTATAATCCCCCAATCCCACTCATATTCATGTCCAACCCACGCTTGAACCAATCGAGGGATCCCACTTCCACTACGTTATGCGGTAATTGGTTCCACAACTCAACAAACCGGTTACCATAACAGTATTTACCCAGGTCTTTCCTAAATCTAAACATATACAATTTATGCTCATTGTTTCGTGTTCTGTCTTATGCTGATACCTTTAATACCCAACTAATATCCCTTTTGTTATATCTATTCATCCACTTGTAAAAACCTGTATCATAAGAACAAAGGCAAATGCAGAAGGCCTATTGGCCCATCCGAGGCAGCTCCTATTTAGAACCACCCAATCCCACTTAAATACATGTCCAACCCACGCTTGAAACAATCGAGGGGACCCCACCTCAACCACGTTACGCGGTAATTGGTTCCACAAATCAACAACCCTGTTACTGAATCAGTATTTACCCAAGTCTTTCCTAAATCAAAATTTATCCAATTTATACCCATTGTTTCGTGTTCTGACTTGTGTTGATACTTTTAATACCTTATCAATATCCCCTATGTTGTGTACATTCATCCACTTGTAAACCTCTATTATGTCACCCCTAACTCTTCGCCTTTCCAGTGAATGCACGTTAAGCTTTGTTAATCTTTCTTTATCCATTCTATAATACAGCGACCAAAACTGAACTGTATAATCTAAATGGGGCCTAACCAGAGCAATATAGCTGAAGAACAACAACAGGTCTCTTCTTAATCATTGTTCGATTAATAAATCCCAGTGTCCTATTTCTCTTATTACGAACATTCATGCATATATCCTTTGGTTTTAAATTCTTACTAATCATAACTCCCAGATCTCTCTCGCAATCTCAACACCAGCTAGCTCGAATCTTGTAATTCTATCATCATTACCTAGCCTCAGAACTTTACATTTATCAGCATTATACTGCATCTGCCAATCTTTTGACCATTTCAAAACCCTATTTAGATCAACTTGAATGATAGTGAGTTGTCTTCCTTGTTAATTTTCCAACCGATTTTTGTATCCGCGGCAAATTTGCAGATGTTGCAAATCATTTTTAAAAATCTAAAATGAATCTAAAATGATAAATGAATCTAAATCATTTATATATATTATAATTAAAAGAGGTCCCAGGACAGAGCACTGAGGCGCTCCACTAACAACATTATCCCACTCTGACTTAACCCCATTTATACTAACTCTCTGTTTCCTTTGGAATAGCCATGCTCTAATCCAACTTAATATAGCACCCCAAATACTCTGAGTCTATTTCGTTAATCAGTGCCCAATCTATTTTTTTATTCAGTGCACCCCCAATACCTCCCGATGACTGCACCAGTGCTGATGTTGGTGGAGGCGTTTATGTTGAGGATGATCGGAGCTACCAAGGTGCTTGTTGCGTTGTGCTGTAGATAGAGGAACGGTGATTAGAACAGAGGTGTGTGTTGTAGGGAGACTTGCCGCACCTTATCTATTTGCCTGTTAACACACGCTTTTATTGACTCATTCCTACAGCTCAATCATCTAAGGGTTTCAATCCACACAAACAGTTCCAAGGACAGATTTCATGGCATATGCAATGGCATTCATATATAAATGAACCCCGACCCGAGCTTAAATTTGTATTTTTTCATGTCTATTAAGTTTTCGAGCTTATTAATGAATTACACTGCATCCAATTTGCCATATTGTAGGAACAAATAATAAACTGGAAGAATATTAAGTTTTATTTAATATATATAACCAAAGAACACTTTACAAAATAATTAAGGACAAATAACTTTAATGCAATTTGAAGAACATAAGAAACATAACATAGTAATTGCAAATACATGATTCTTGAGGTTATCTTGAGATGATTTCGGGGCTTTTTAGTGTCCCCGCGGCCCGGTCCTCGACCAGGCCTCCACCCCCAGGAAGCAGCCCGTGACAGCTGACTAACTCCTGAGTACCTATTTACTGCTAGGTAACAGGGGCATTCAGGGTGAAAGAAACTTTGCCCATTTGTTTCTGCCTCGTGCGGGAATCGAACCCGAGCCACAGAATTACGAGTCCTGCGCGCTATCCACCAGGCTTTCGTGGCCCCAGTTGGAACCCACTGTCAGGTTCCAAAATTATTTTCATTAATTGTAAACTAATTCTCGGTATCTTCGTATCACTTTGTAAGTACATCATGCTTAAAATATTTAACAAAGCCGGGTTGTTTGCACGATTAGCACTTTTTAATAATAATAGCGAAAGGATTCGTTTAAAATTAGCTTGGCAGCGTACGTTTGGCACCATGTTTCACAATGTTCAGTAATTCAGTAAGTCTCATCGAGCGACCAAATTGGTCCTTAATCGGCACATACTTATGCAGCATATCTGTAATTGTATCCACCGACTGCTGGTTGTAGTCTGGGTGTTTCATAAACTCATTCCGAGTGTTAACGAGCATATTTATTAAAGCTCTTTCGTGCGTCTTTAATTTCTTTAGTTGCTCTTCAGTCATGAAATTTGGAATATTAATGGGTTTATCAATCAGCATACTATTCTTCTCATCGGCCAGAACACCAGAATCGATTTCGCGTTGAAGTTTGGTCCCTTCATTTTTCATTCTCATGTAGTTGAGAATCTGGAAAGAGTCAGCGCCCTTCATAACCTCAGTAGGAATGTTGGGGAGCAAGAGCTGCAATTGCGGCTGGAATGTTTCCTTGAATTCAGCATGTAACTTGAAAAAAGAGTTTGGGTCTTCAGTTAATTCAATTTCCCGTTTAACAAACCTGCCTTTTCTTTTTTCGGTTTTCGTGGCCTCATTAGGTACTATCGTTGAAAACAGCAAATATACAATTGTAAACACTGACAAGACAGTGAATATTGTTGAGCTCCTGATTGCCATTGTTGAACTTTGGATGTCACAACTTCGCTCTAGAGGTTTCGTCGGTTGTACTGGATGATAATTGAACGCTACCTTTCTTTTATGTGGACTGAGGTGAGGTGGCGAGCAGTTGCCAAAACTATTTAAATTTATCTGGTTAGTAATTTCCTTAGCATTTAGCTGGATATGAAAATGTTCAGAAATCTTGCAAAATTGTTGGTGCAAAAACCTTATAAGATCATATGAATAAAGGTAACTGAAGATGGCCTGTTGGCCCATACGAGGCAGCTCCTATTTATAACCACCCAAACTCATTCTAACCTACGTGTCTAAACTACACTTGAAGCAATCAAGGGATAATACTTCTATTACGTTACGCGGTAATTTGTTCAACAAATAAACAACAATGCATTAACAGTATTTACCCAGGTCTTTGCCAAACCTAAACTTATACAATTTATACCAATTGTTTCGTGTTCTGTCTTGTGTTGATGTTTTTATTACCTTATTGATATCGCATTTGTTATCAACGTCGATGAGGTAAGAGGTATACAAGTGATGAACGGACATAACATAATTATGATACGAACAAATCCACAAAGGCCGTAATGAGGGTTCGAACCTACGCACGGGATGTTCCCAGAAAAGAACATAAGAATAAAGGTAACTGCAGAAAGCCTATACGAAGCAGTTCCTATTCATAGCCACCCAGTTATAACATAATAAAAATCATAATTATAAAGGTAACTGCAGAAGGCCTATTGGCCCATAAAAGGCAGCTTCTATTTATAATCCCCCAATCCCACTCATATTCATGTCCAACCCACGCTTGAACCAATCGAGGGATCCCACCTCCACTACGTTATGCGGTAATTGGTTCCACAACTCAACAAACCGGTTACCATAACAGTATTTACCCAGGTCTTTCCTAAATCTAAACATATACAATTTATGCTCATTGTTTCGTGTTCTGTCTTATGCTGATACCTTTAATACCCAACTAATATCCCTTTTGTTATATCTATTCATCCACTTGTAAAAACCTGTATCATAAGAACAAAGGCAAATGCAGAAGGCCTATTGGCCCATCCGAGGCAGCTCCTATTTAGAACCACCCAATCCCACTTAAATACATGTCCAACCCACGCTTGAAACAATCGAGGGGACCCCACCTCAACCACGTTACGCGGTAATTGGTTCCACAAATCAACAACCCTGTTACTGAATCAGTATTTACCCAAGTCTTTCCTAAATCAAAATTTATCCAATTTATACCCATTGTTTCGTGTTCTGACTTGTGTTGATACTTTTAATACCTTATCAATATCCCCTATGTTGTGTACATTCATCCACTTGTAAACCTCTATTATGTCACCCCTAACTCTTCGCCTTTCCAGTGAATGCACGTTAAGCTTTGTTAATCTTTCTTTATCCATTCTATAATACAGCGACCAAAACTGAACTATAATCTAAATGGGGCCTAACCAGAGCAATATAGCTGAAGAACAACAACAGGTCTCTTCTTAATCATTGTTCGATTAATAAATCCCAGTGTCCTATTTCTCTTATTACGAACATTCATGCATATATCCTTTGGTTTTAAATTCTTACTAATCATAACTCCCAGATCTCTCTCGCAATCTCAACACCAGCTAGCTCGAATCTTGTAATTCTATCATCATTACCTAGCCTCAGAACTTTACATTTATCAGCATTATACTGCATCTGCCAATCTTTTGACCATTTCAAAACCCTATTTAGATCAACTTGAATGATAGTGAGTTGTCTTCCTTGTTAATTTTCCAACCGATTTTTGTATCCGCGGCAAATTTGCAGATGCTGCAAATCATTTCTAAAATCTAAAATGAATCTAAAATGAATAAATGAATCTAAATCATTTATATATTATAATTAAAAGAGGTCCCAGGACAGAGCACTGAGGCGCTCCACTAACAACATTATCCCACACTGACTTAACCCCATTTATACTAACTCTCTGTTTCCTTTGGAATAGCCATGCTCTAATCCAACTTAATATAGCACCCCAAATACTCTCTATTTCGTTAATCAGTGCCCAATCTATTTTTTTATTCAGTGCACCCCCAATACCTCCCGATGACTGCACCAGTGCTGATGTTGGTGGAGGCGTTTATGTTGAGGATGATCGGAGCTACCAAGGTGCTTGTTGCGTTGTGCTGTAGATAGAGGAACGGTGATTAGAACAGAGGTGTGTGTTGTAGGGAGACTTGCCGCACCTTATCTATTTGCCTGTTAACACACGCTTTTATTGACTCATTCCTACAGCTCAATCATCTAAGGGTTTCAATCCACACAAACAGTTCCAAGGACAGATTTCATGGCATATGCAATGGCATTCATATATAAATGAACCCCGACCCGAGCTTAAATTTGTATTTTTTCATGTCTATTAAGTTTTCGAGCTTATTAATGAATTACACTGCATCCAATTTGCCATATTGTAGGAACAAATAATAAACTGGAAGAATATTAAGTTTTATTTAATATATAAACCAAAGAACACTTTACAAAATAATTAAGGACAAATAACTTTAATGCAATTTGAAGAACATAAGAAACATAACAGTAATTGCAAATACATGATTCTTGAGGTTATCTTGAGATGATTTCGGGGCTTTTTAGTGTCCCCGCGGCCCGGTCCTCGACCAGGCCTCCACCCCCAGGAAGCAGCCCGTGACAGCTGACTAACTCCTGAGTACCTATTTACTGCTAGGTAACAGGGGCATTCAGGGTGAAAGAAACTTTGCCCATTTGTTTCTGCCTCGTGCCCGCACGAGGCACGAGGCAGAAACCCGAGCCACAGAATTACGAGTCCTGCGCGCTATCCACCAGGCTTTCGTGGCCCCAGTTGGAACCCACTGTCAGGTTCCAAAATTATTTTCATTAATTGTAAACTAATTCTCGGTATCTTCGTATCACTTTGTAAGTACATCATGCTTAAAATATTTAACAAAGCCGGGTTGTTTGCACGATTAGCACTTTTTAATAATAATAGCGAAAGGATTCGTTTAAAATTAGCTTGGCAGCGTACGTTTGGCACCATGTTTCACAATGTTCAGTAATTCAGTAAGTCTCATCGAGCGACCAAATTGGTCCTTAATCGGCACATACTTATGCAGCATATCTGTAATTGTATCCACCGACTGCTGGTTGTAGTCTGGGTGTTTCATAAACTCATTCCGAGTGTTAACGAGCATATTTATTAAAGCTCTTTCGTGCGTCTTTAATTTCTTTAGTTGCTCTTCAGTCATGAAATTTGGAATATTAATGGGTTTATCAATCAGCATACTATTCTTCTCATCGGCCAGAACACCAGAATCGATTTCGCGTTGAAGTTTGGTCCCTTCATTTTTCATTCTCATGTAGTTGAGAATCTGGAAAGAGTCAGCGCCCTTCATAACCTCAGTAGGAATGTTGGGGAGCAAGAGCTGCAATTGCGGCTGGAATGTTTCCTTGAATTCAGCATGTAACTTGAAAAAAGAGTTTGGGTCTTCAGTTAATTCAATTTCCCGTTTAACAAACCTGCCTTTTCTTTTTTCGGTTTTCGTGGCCTCATTAGGTACTATCGTTGAAAACAGCAAATATACAATTGTAAACACTGACAAGACAGTGAATATTGTTGAGCTCCTGATTGCCATTGTTGAACTTTGGATGTCACAACTTCGCTCTAGAGGTTCGTCGGTTGTACTGGATGATAATTGAACGCTACCTTTCTTTTATGTGGACTGAGGTGAGGTGGCGAGCAGTTGCCAAAACTATTTAAATTTATCTGGTTAGTAATTTCCTTAGCATTTAGCTGGATATGAAAATGTTCAGAAATCTTGCAAAATTGTTGGTGCAAAAACCTTATAAGATCATATGAATAAAGGTAACTGAAGATGGCCTGTTGGCCCATACGAGGCAGCTCCTATTTATAACCACCCATATTCACGTCCTATATTCATGTCCAACCCACGCTTGAACCAATCGAGGGATCCCACTTCCACTACGTTATGCGGTAATTGGTTCCACAACTCAACAAACCGGTTACCATAACAGTATTTACCCAGGTCTTTGCTAAATCTAAACATATACAATTTATGCTCATTGTTTCGTGTTCTGTCTTATGCTGATACCTTTAATACCCAACTAATATCCCTTTTGTTATATCTATTCATCCACTTGTAAAAACCTGTATCATAAGAACAAAGGCAAATGCAGAAGGCCTATTGGCCCATCCGAGGCAGCTCCTATTTAGAACCACCCAATCCCACTTAAATACATGTCCAACCCACGCTTGAAACAATCGAGGGGACCCCACCTCAACCACGTTACGCGGTAATTGGTTCCACAAATCAACAACCCTGTTACTGAATCAGTATTTACCCAAGTCTTTCCTAAATCAAAATTTATCCAATTTATACCCATTGTTTCGTGTTCTGACTTGTGTTGATACTTTTAATACCTTATCAATATCCCCTATGTTGTGTACATTCATCCACTTGTAAACCTCTATTATGTCACCCCTAACTCTTCGCCTTTCCAGTGAATGCACGTTAAGCTTTGTTAATCTTTCTTTATCCATTCTATAATACAGCGACCAAAACTGAACTGCATAATCTAAATGGGGCCTAACCAGAGCAATATAGCTGAAGAACAACAACAGGTCTCTTCTTAATCATTGTTCGATTAATAAATCCCAGTGTCCTATTTCTCTTATTACGAACATTCATGCATATATCCTTTAGTTTTAAATTCTTACTAATCATAACTCCCAGATCTCTCTCGCAATCTCAACACCAGCTAGCTCGAATCTTGTAATTCTATCATCATTACCTAGCCTCAGAACTTTACATTTATCAGCATTATACTGCATCTGCCAATCTTTTGACCATTTCAAAACCCTATTTAGATCAACTTGAATGATAGTGAGTTGTCTTCCTTGTTAATTTTCCAACCGATTTTTGTATCCGCGGCAAATTTGCAGATGTTGCAAATCTGCAAATTTGGTCCTTCAAATTTCGACTTCCCTTACCTACATTAGTCTATCGACCAGGCTGCTTACCTTGGAGACCGGCTGCGGATATGGGTACGCACTGGCCCGAAACTAGGCGTTGCGGGCATGGAGACCCGCGCTGCCCCAGTTACCTCCCTCGCATGTTTCACAACCTCGTGAGAGGTTGTGTTAACCGGAGCTCCTGAGTGTTGTTATTTTATCATAGCAATATGGAAGTTGTAGTGAAGGACCTGGTGACTCTAGTGGGAGCCCTGAGGACAGAGTTGGACTCTCTGCGGGAGGAGGTGCGTCAGCTTAAAAAACAACGAGAAGTAACGAAGGAGGAGACCAGCAGTAAAGGAACCTCGTCTTGGAGAGTTGCGAAAGACAGGGGCCTTAAGAAGACTTTGATAAAGCCGCCTTCAAACGCCATAGCAACTTCAAATTCATTTGACGTTTTGGAGGACGAGTGCTGTGGAGAGACTGTGGATCGCGCAAAAGGGAAAGCAACGAAGAGAAAGGAAGCGCAGGCCCCTCAGAAAGTAAAGGAAGTACCTAAGCAAACATTAGTTGTGGGAGATTCCCAGATAAGGTATTTGGATAGAACGTTTTGTGCTAGAGATAGGGGGAACAGGTTAAGGGTTTGCTATCCCGGAGCTGGCATTGGTGATATTATAAACAACATGAATGATATTATGGCTGGTAATGGGAACAATCCCATTATTTGCATTAGCGTGGGAGGAAATGATGTTGGCGAGTCAGGAGTGAGGAACTGATTCAGAGGTATAAAACAGCCATAGAGTTAGTTAGGAGCAAGGGAGGAATCCCGATCATATGTGGCATTCTTCCAAGAAAGGGAGTGGGAAATGAATGGATATCGAGGGCACTTGGTGTCAATTGCCGGCTGGAAAGATATTGCAAATCAAATGCAATATCTTTCATAGACAACTGGGAACACTTCTATGGAAGAAATGAAATGTATGCTCGTGATGGGGTGCATCCATTAAACTGTTAGTAGATAGAGGTATGGGAATTGATTTGGAGGAAGGAGGTAATAAAAGTATGTGTTTGTGGGAGAAAGGAATTGGCAAAACGATCAGGGAAAGAGAAGGTCCGCAAAATAACAATTCACTTAGGGTATATTACACTAACAGTAGAAGTCTAAGAAATAAAATTAACGAATTAAATGCTCTTGTCTGCACAGAAAAAATAGATATTATTGCACTTACCGAAACGTGGATGAATGTAGAAAATAGAGAACTATTAGCTGAATATCAAATATATGGATTTAAACTATTTCACACAGATAGATATATTAGACGAGGAGGTGGAGTAGCCATATATGTTAGGGACAATTTGAAATGTAGTCTCAAAGAGGGAATCAAAACAGAGCCACACACAGAAACTATTTGGATTGAATTAAACGAAAAAGCTATAAATTATAATAGGAGTAATATATAGGCCACCAAATTTAGACAGAATGGAAGCAAAGCATCTATGGGATGAAATATCTAGAGCATCTAGATCTAACAGTATTTATGTCATGGGTGACTTTAATTTTAGCGGAATAAACTGGTTGAACAAAACAGGGAATAGTGAAGCAGAAGATTTTCTAGAATTAATTGACGATTGCTTTCTTACGCAACACATTAAGGAACCAACACGGGAAAATAATATTTTAGATTTAGTGTTAACTAACAGGGAAACGCAAATTAATGACATCGAAATAGGGAGTGAGCTAGGGAGCAGTGATCACAAAGAAATCAGATTTAGCATAGAATGGAATAGACCAGTAGGAGAAAATTCTGTTAAAGTGCCAGATTTTCGAAAAGCTGATTTTAATAGCCTAAGAAATTTTTTGGGTCAAATTGATTGGAAAGGCTTGGGTATGGGGTGTGGGCCGGTCTTGGAGCGAGACATGAACCCAGCGATAGGTGACTTAAATGGGGATTTCGATGTGGATTCAATATATAACTTATTTAAGAATATTCTAAACAAAGCACAGGAACGTAGTATACCATACAAATTGAATAGATCGTATACTAATGACCCAAAGTGGATAACAAAGAATTTGAAGAACCTTATAGGTAAAAAGAGAGCTTGGTACAAAAGGATTAAAAATGGGGAGGTCACTTTAGAACAGGAATTCGTACAACTGGTTAGAAATGTTAAAAAAGAGATAAGGAAAGCAAAAAGAAACTATGAAGTTCGCATAGCAGGGCAAGCAAAGACAAATCCTAAAGGGTTTTTTCAGTTATATCGTACTAAGACTAGGGAAAGGATAGGTCCATTAAAAACTGAGACAGGTCAAATAACAGATAGTGATGAAGAGATGAGTAGTATTTTTAATAAATATTTTGTATCTGTATTTACTAAAGAGGAACTTAACAATATGCCTTCAGCCGAACAAGTCTATGTGGGTGGGGACGAGGACAGGTTGACGAGTTTAGCAGTTACCAGGGAGGATGTTCTTAAACAAATAGTAAAACTCAAACCAAACAAATCCCCAGGGCCGGATGAAGTGTTTGCTAGGGTGCTTAAAGAATGCAAAGAGGAGCTTTGTGACCCACTGTCAACCATATTTAATAAATCAATAGAGTCAGGCAGAGTGCCAGAGTTTTGGAAAGTTGCTAATGTGATACCAGTTTTTAAGAAAGGAGATAGATCACTTGCGTCTAACTATCGACCAATTAGCCTAACGTCTATTGTGGGAAAGTTACTCGAATCTATAATAGCAAATAAAATTCGTCTTCATCTTGAAAAACATAAATTAATAATTGAGTCGCAACATGGTTTTATAAATGGCCGTTCATGTTTAACAAATTTGTTATCTTTTTATTCTAGCATTGTTGAGGCAGTTGATAGTGGTAAGGATTGCGATGTTGTATACCTTGACTTTAGCAAAGCTTTTGATACAGTGCCACATGAAAGACTGATTAAAAAAATAGAGTCTCATGGTATTGGGGGTGCTATATTAAGCTGGATTAGGGCATGGCTATACCAAAGGAAACAGAGAGTTAGTATAAATGGAATCAAGTCAGAGTGGGAAAAAGTTGTAAGTGGAGTGCCTCAAGGCTCTGTCCTGGGACCTCTGTTGTTTATAATATATATAAATGATTTAGATTCAGGTTTGAGTAGCAACATTTGCAAATTTGCCGATGATACGAAAATCGGTAGGGAAATTAATTCGGAGGAGGACTCACTATCACTTCAAGTTGATCTAGATAGGGTTTTGAAATGGTCAAAGGATTGGCAGATGCAGTTTAATGCTGATAAATGTAAAGTTCTGAGGTTAGGTAATGATGATAGAGTTACAAGATACGAGCTAGATGGTGTTGTGTTTGCGAAGTCGGATTGCGAAAGGGATCTGGGAGTTATGATTAGTAAGAATTTAAAACAAAAGGATCAATGCATAAATGTTCGTAATAAGGCAAATCGGACACTTGGATTTATTAATCGCAGCGTTAGTAACAAGACACCTGGTGTGGTTCTCAAGCTATATCTTGCTCTAGTTAGGCCCCATTTAGATTATGCAGTTCAGTTTTGGTCGCCATATTATAGAATGGATATAAATTCACTTGAACGTGTCCAGCGTAGGATGACTAAGTTAATTCCCCAAATTAGAAATCTTTCATATGAAGAAAGATTAACAAAGCTTAAGTTGCATTCACTGGAAAGGCGAAGAGTTAGGGGTGACATGATAGAGGTTTACAAGTGGATGAATGGACATAACCGGGGGGATATTAATAGGGTATTAAAAGTATCAACACAGGACAGAACACGAAACAATGGATATAAATTGGATAAGTTTAGATTTAGGAAAGACTTGGGTAAATACTGGTTCAGTAACAGGGTTGTTGATTTGTGGAAAATTGCCGCGTAACATTGTGGAGGTGGGTCCCTCGATTGTTTCAAGCACGGGTTGGACAAGTATATGAGTGGGATTGGGTGGTTATAGAATAGGAGCTGCCTCGTATGGGCCAATAGGCCTTCTGCAGTTACCTTTGTTCTTATGTTCTTAATCATTTCTAAAAATCTAAAATGAATCTAAAATGAATAAATGAATCTAAATCATTTATATATATTATAATTAAAAGAGGTCCCAGGACAGAGCACTGAGGCGCTCCACTAACAACATTATCCACACTGACTTAACCCCATTTATACTAACTCTCTGTTTCCTTTGGAATAGCCATGCTCTAATCCAACTTAATATAGCACCCCAAATACTCTGAGTCTATTTCGTTAATCAGTGCCCAATCTATTTTTTATTCAGTGCACCCCAATACCTCCCGATGACTGCACCAGTGCTGATGTTGGTGGAGGCGTTTATGTTGAGGATGATCGGAGCTACCAAGGTGCTTGTTGCGTTGTGCTGTAGATAGAGGAACGGTGATTAGAACAGAGGTGTGTGTTGTAGGGAGACTTGCCGCACCTTATCTATTTGCCTGTTAACACACGCTTTTATTGACTCATTCCTACAGCTCAATCATCTAAGGGTTTCAATCCACACAAACAGTTCCAAGGACAGATTTCATGGCATATGCAATGGCATTCATATATAAATGAACCCCGACCCGAGCTTAAATTTGTATTTTTTCATGTCTATTAAGTTTTCGAGCTTATTAATGAATTACACTGCATCCAATTTGCCATATTGTAGGAACAAATAATAAACTGGAAGAATATTAAGTTTTATTTAATATATATAACCAAAGAACACTTTACAAAATAATTAAGGACAAATAACTTTAATGCAATTTGAAGAACATAAGAAACATAACATAGTAATTGCAAATACATGATTCTTGAGGTTATCTTGAGATGATTTCGGGGCTTTTTAGTGTCCCCGCGGCCCGGTCCTCGACCAGGCCTCCACCCCCAGGAAGCAGCCCGTGACAGCTGACTAACTCCTGAGTACCTATTTACTGCTAGGTAACAGGGGCATTCAGGGTGAAAGAAACTTTGCCCATTTGTTTCTGCCTCGTGCCCGCACGAGGCACGAGGCAGAACCCGAGCCCGAGCCACAGAATTACGAGTCCTGCGCGCTATCCACCAGGCTTTCGTGGCCCCAGTTGGAACCCACTGTCAGGTTCCAAAATTATTTTCATTAATTGTAAACTAATTCTCGGTATCTTCGTATCACTTTGTAAGTACATCATGCTTAAAATATTTAACAAAGCCGGGTTGTTTGCACGATTAGCACTTTTTAATAATAATAGCGAAAGGATTCGTTTAAAATTAGCTTGGCAGCGTACGTTTGGCACCATGTTTCACAATGTTCAGTAATTCAGTAAGTCTCATCGAGCGACCAAATTGGTCCTTAATCGGCACATACTTATGCAGCATATCTGTAATTGTATCCACCGACTGCTGGTTGTAGTCTGGGTGTTTCATAAACTCATTCCGAGTGTTAACGAGCATATTTATTAAAGCTCTTTCGTGCGTCTTTAATTTCTTTAGTTGCTCTTCAGTCATGAAATTTGGAATATTAATGGGTTTATCAATCAGCATACTATTCTTCTCATCGGCCAGAACACCAGAATCGATTTCGCGTTGAAGTTTGGTCCCTTCATTTTTCATTCTCATGTAGTTGAGAATCTGGAAAGAGTCAGCGCCCTTCATAACCTCAGTAGGAATGTTGGGGAGCAAGAGCTGCAATTGCGGCTGGAATGTTTCCTTGAATTCAGCATGTAACTTGAAAAAAGAGTTTGGGTCTTCAGTTAATTCAATTTCCCGTTTAACAAACCTGCCTTTTTTTTTTCGGTTTTCGTGGCCTCATTAGGTACTATCGTTGAAAACAGCAAATATACAATTGTAAACACTGACAAGACAGTGAATATTGTTGAGCTCCTGATTGCCATTGTTGAACTTTGGATGTCACAATCGCTCTAGAGGTTTCGTCGGTTGTACTGGATGATAATTGAACGCTACCTTTCTTTTATGTGGACTGAGGTGAGGTGGCGAGCAGTTGCCAAAACTATTAATTTATCTGGTTAGTAATTCCTTAGCATTTAGCTGGATATGAAAATGTTCAGAAATCTTGCAAAATTGTTGGTGCAAAAACCTTATAAGATCATATGAATAAAGGTAACTGAAGATGGCCTGTTGGCCCATACGAGGCAGCTCCTATTTATAACCACCCAAACTCATTCTAAACTACGTGTCTAAACTACACTTGAAGCAATCAAGGGATAATACTTCTATTACGTTACGCGGTAATTTGTTCAACAAATAAACAACAATGCATTAACAGTATTTACCCAGGTCTTTGCCAAACCTAAACTTATACAATTTATACCAATTGTTTCGTGTTCTGTCTTGTGTTGATGTTTTTATTACCTTATTGATATCGCATTTGTTATCAACGTCGATGAGGTAAGAGGTATACAAGTGATGAACGGACATAACATAATTATGATATGAACAAATCCACAAAGGCCGTAATGAGGGTTCGAACCTACGCACGGGATGTTCCCAGAAAAGAACATAAGAATAAAGGTAACTGCAGAAAGCCTATACGAAGCAGTTCCTATTCATAGCCACCCAGTTATAACATAATAAAAATCATAATTATAAAGGTAACTGCAGAAGGCCTATTGGCCCATAAAAGGCAGCTTCTATTTATAATCCCCCAATCCCACTCATATTCATGTCCAACCCACGCTTGAACCAATCGAGGGATCCCACTTCCACTACGTTATGCGGTAATTGGTTCCACAACTCAACAAACCGGTTACCATAACAGTATTTACCCAGGTCTTTGCTAAATCTAAACATATACAATTTATGCTCATTGTTTCGTGTTCTGTCTTATGCTGATACCTTTAATACCCAACTAATATCCCTTTTGTTATATCTATTCATCCACTTGTAAAAACCTGTATCATAAGAACAAAGGCAAATGCAGAAGGCCTATTGGCCCATCCGAGGCAGCTCCTATTTAGAACCACCCAATCCCACTTAAATACATGTCCAACCCACGCTTGAAACAATCGAGGGGACCCCACCTCAACCACGTTACGCGGTAATTGGTTCCACAAATCAACAACCCTGTTACTGAATCAGTATTTACCCAAGTCTTTCCTAAATCAAAATTTATCCAATTTATACCCATTGTTTCGTGTTCTGACTTGTGTTGATACTTTTAATACCTTATCAATATCCCCTATGTTGTGTACATTCATCCACTTGTAAACCTCTATTATGTCACCCCTAACTCTTCGCCTTTCCAGTGAATGCACGTTAAGCTTTGTTAATCTTTCTTTATCCATTCTATAATACAGCGACCAAAACTGAACTGCATAATCTAAATGGGGCCTAACCAGAGCAATATAGCTGAAGAACAACAACAGGTCTCTTCTTAATCATTGTTCGATTAATAAATCCCAGTGTCCTATTTCTCTTATTACGAACATTCATGCATATATCCTTTGGTTTTAAATTCTTACTAATCATAACTCCCAGATCTCTCTCGCAATCTCAACACCAGCTAGCTCGAATCTTGTAATTCTATCATCATTACCTAGCCTCAGAACTTTACATTTATCAGCATTATACTGCATCTGCCAATCTTTTGACCATTTCAAAACCCTATTTAGATCAACTTGAATGATAGTGAGTTGTCTTCCTTGTTAATTTTCCAACCGATTTTTGTATCCGCGGCAAATTTGCAGATGTTGCAAATCTGCAAATTTGGTCCTTCAAATTTCGACTTCCCTTACCTACATTAGTCTATCGACCAGAGGCTGCTTACCTTGGAGACCGGCTGCGGATATGGGTACGCACTGGCCCGAAACTAGGCGTTGCGGGCATGGAGACCCGCGCTGCCCCAGTTACCTCCCTCGCATGTTTCACAACCTCGTGAGAGGTTGTGTTAACCGGAGCTCCTGAGTGTTGTTATTTTATCATAGCAATATGGAAGTTGTAGTGAAGGACCTGGTGACTCTAGTGGGAGCCCTGAGGACAGAGTTGGACTCTCTGCGGGAGGAGGTGCGTCAGCTTAAAAAACAACGAGAAGTAACGAAGGAGGAGACCAGCAGTAAAGGGACCTCGTCTTGGAGAGTTGCGAAAGACAGGGGCCTTAAGAAGACTTTGATAAAGCCGCCTTCAAACGCCATAGCAACTTCAAATTCATTTGACGTTTTGGAGGACGAGTGCTGTGGAGAGACTGTGGATCGCGCAAAAGGGAAAGCAACGAAGAGAAAGGAAGCGCAGGCCCCTCAGAAAGTAAAGGAAGTACCTAAGCAAACATTAGTTGTGGGAGATTCCCAGATAAGGTATTTGGATAGAACGTTTTGTGCTAGAGATAGGGGGAACAGGTTAAGGGTTTGCTATCCCGGAGCTGGCATTGGTGATATTATAAACAACATGAATGATATTATGGCTGGTAATGGGAACAATCCCATTATTTGCATTAGCGTGGGAGGAAATGATGTTGGTCGAGTCAGGAGTGAGGAACTGATTCAGAGGTATAAAACAGCCATAGAGTTAGTTAGGAGCAAGGGAGGAATCCCGATCATATGTGGCATTCTTCCAAGAAAGGGAGTGGGAAATGAATGGATATCGAGGGCACTTGGTGTCAATTGCCGGCTGGAAAGATATTGCAAATCAAATGCAATATCTTTCATAGACAACTGGGAACACTTCTATGGAAGAAATGAAATGTATGCTCGTGATGGGGTGCATCTATCGAGAGCTGGGGTTGTTGCTGTTGCGAACTCGCTAGAAGAAGTGGTTAGAGGTGTTTGTTTGGGTTTAAACTGTTAGTAGATAGAGGTATGGGAATTGATTTGGAGGAAGGAGGTAATAAAAGTATGTGTTTGTGGGAGAAAGGAATTGGCAAAACGATCAGGGAAAGAGAAGGTCCGCAAAATAACAATTCACTTAGGGTATATTACACTAACAGTAGAAGTCTAAGAAATAAAATTAACGAATTAAATGCTCTTGTCTGCACAGAAAAAATAGATATTATTGCACTTACCGAAACGTGGATGAATGTAGAAAATAGAGAACTATTAGCTGAATATCAAATATATGGATTTAAACTATTTCACACAGATAGATATATTAGACGAGGAGGTGGAGTAGCCATATATGTTAGGGACAATTTGAAATGTAGTCTCAAAGAGGGAATCAAAACAGAGCCACACACAGAAACTATTTGGATTGAATTAAACGAAAAAGCTAATAATATTATAATAGGAGTAATATATAGGCCACCAAATTTAGACAGAATGGAAGCAAAGCATCTATGGGATGAAATATCTAGAGCATCTAGATCTAACAGTATTTATGTCATGGGTGACTTTAATTTTAGCGGAATAAACTGGTTGAACAAAACAGGGAATAGTGAAGCAGAAGATTTTCTAGAATTAATTGACGATTGCTTTCTTACGCAACACATTAAGGAACCAACACGGGAAAATAATATTTTAGATTTAGTGTTAACTAACAGGGAAACGCAAATTAATGACATCGAAATAGGGAGTGAGCTAGGGAGCAGTGATCACAAAGAAATCAGATTTAGCATAGAATGGAATAGACCAGTAGGAGAAAATTCTGTTAAAGTGCCAGATTTTCGAAAAGCTGATTTTAATAGCCTAAGAAATTTTTTGGGTCAAATTGATTGGAAAGGCTTGGGTATGGGGTGTGGGCCGGTCTTGGAGCGAGACATGAACCCAGCGATAGGTGACTTAAATGGGGATTTCGATGTGGATTCAATATATAACTTATTTAAGAATATTCTAAACAAAGCACAGGAACGTAGTATACCATACAAATTGAATAGATCGTATACTAATGACCCAAAGTGGATAACAAAGAATTTGAAGAACCTTATAGGTAAAAAGAGAGCTTGGTACAAAAGGATTAAAAATGGGGAGGTCACTTTAGAACAGGAATTCGTACAACTGGTTAGAAATGTTAAAAAAGAGATAAGGAAAGCAAAAAGAAACTATGAAGTTCGCATAGCAGGGCAAGCAAAGACAAATCCTAAAGGGTTTTTTCAGTTATATCGTACTAAGACTAGGGAAAGGATAGGTCCATTAAAAACTGAGACAGGTCAAATAACAGATAGTGATGAAGAGATGAGTAGTATTTTTAATAAATATTTTGTATCTGTATTTACTAAAGAGGAACTTAACAATATGCCTTCAGCCGAACAAGTCTATGTGGGTGGGGACGAGGACAGGTTGACGAGTTTAGCAGTTACCAGGGAGGATGTTCTTAAACAAATAGTAAAACTCAAACCAAACAAATCCCCAGGGCCGGATGAAGTGTTTGCTAGGGTGCTTAAAGAATGCAAAGAGGAGCTTTGTGACCCACTGTCAACCATATTTAATAAATCAATAGAGTCAGGCAGAGTGCCAGAGTTTTGGAAAGTTGCTAATGTGATACCAGTTTTTAAGAAAGGAGATAGATCACTTGCGTCTAACTATCGACCAATTAGCCTAACGTCTATTGTGGGAAAGTTACTCGAATCTATAATAGCAAATAAAATTCGTCTTCATCTTGAAAAACATAAATTAATAATTGAGTCGCAACATGGTTTTATAAATTGCCGTTCATGTTTAACAAATCTGTTATCTTTTTATTCTAGCATTGTTGAGGCAGTTGATAGTGGTAAGGATTGCGATGTTGTATACCTTGACTTTAGCAAAGCTTTTGATACAGTGCCACATGAAAGACTGATTAAAAAAATAGAGTCTCATGGTATTGGGGGTGCTATATTAAGCTGGATTAGGGCATCAAAAGGAAACAGAGAGTTAGTATAAATGGAATCAAGTCAGAGTGGGAAAATGTTCAATATGGAAGTTGTAGTGAAGGACCTGGTGACTCTAGTGGGAGCCCTGAGGACAGAGTTGGACTCTCTGCGGGAGGAGGTGCGTCAGCTTAAAAAACAACGAGAAGTAACGAAGGAGGAGACCAGCAGTAAAGGGACCTCGTCTTGGAGAGTTGCGAAAGACAGGGGCCTTAAGAAGACTTTGATAAAGCCGCCTTCAAACGCCATAGCAACTTCAAATTCATTTGACGTTTTGGAGGACGAGTGCTGTGGAGAGACTGTGGATCGCGCAAAAGGGAAAGCAACGAAGAGAAAGGAAGCGCAGGCCCCTCAGAAAGTAAAGGAAGTACCTAAGCAAACATTAGTTGTGGGAGATTCCCAGATAAGGTATTTGGATAGAACGTTTTGTGCTAGAGATAGGGGGAACAGGTTAAGGGTTTGCTATCCCGGAGCTGGCATTGGTGATATTATAAACAACATGAATGATATTATGGCTGGTAATGGGAACAATCCCATTATTTGCATTAGCGTGGGAGGAAATGATGTTGGTCGAGTCAGGAGTGAGGAACTGATTCAGAGGTATAAAACAGCCATAGAGTTAGTTAGGAGCAAGGGAGGAATCCCGATCATATGTGGCATTCTTCCAAGAAAGGGAGTGGGAAATGAATGGATATCGAGGGCACTTGGTGTCAATTGCCGGCTGGAAAGATATTGCAAATCAAATGCAATATCTTTCATAGACAACTGGGAACACTTCTATGGAAGAAATGAAATGTATGCTCGTGATGGGGTGCATCTATCGAGAGCTGGGGTTGTTGCTGTTGCGAACTCGCTAGAAGAAGTGGTTAGAGGTGTTTGTTTGGGTTTAAACTGTTAGTAGATAGAGGTATGGGAATTGATTTGGAGGAAGGAGGTAATAAAAGTATGTGTTTGTGGGAGAAAGGAATTGGCAAAACGATCAGGGAAAGAGAAGGTCCGCAAAATAACAATTCACTTAGGGTATATTACACTAACAGTAGAAGTCTAAGAAATAAAATTAACGAATTAAATGCTCTTGTCTGCACAGAAAAAATAGATATTATTGCACTTACCAAAACGTGGATGAATGTAGAAAATAGAGAACTATTAGCTGAATATCAAATATATGGATTTAAACTATTTCACACAGATAGATATATTAGACGAGGAGGTGGAGTAGCCATATATGTTAGGGACAATTTGAAATGTAGTCTCAAAGAGGGAATCAAAACAGAGCCACACACAGAAACTATTTGGATTGAATTAAACGAAAAAGCTAATAATATTATAATAGGAGTAATATATAGGCCACCAAATTTAGACAGAATGGAAGCAAAGCATCTATGGGATGAAATATCTAGAGCATCTAGATCTAACAGTATTTATGTCATGGGTGACTTTAATTTTAGCGGAATAAACTGGTTGAACAAAACAGGGAATAGTGAAGCAGAAGATTTTCTAGAATTAATTGACGATTGCTTTCTTACGCAACACATTAAGGAACCAACACGGGAAAATAATATTTTAGATTTAGTGTTAACTAACAGGGAAACGCAAATTAATGACATCGAAATAGGGAGTGAGCTAGGGAGCAGTGATCACAAAGAAATCAGATTTAGCATAGAATGGAATAGACCAGTAGGAGAAAATTCTGTTAAAGTGCCAGATTTTCGAAAAGCTGATTTTAATAGCCTAAGAAATTTTTTGGGTCAAATTGATTGGAAAGGCTTGGGTATGGGGTGTGGGCCGGTCTTGGAGCGAGACATGAACCCAGCGATAGGTGACTTAAATGGGGATTTCGATGTGGATTCAATATATAACTTATTTAAGAATATTCTAAACAAAGCACAGGAACGTAGTATACCATACAAATTGAATAGATCGTATACTAATGACCCAAAGTGGATAACAAAGAATTTGAAGAACCTTATAGGTAAAAAGAGAGCTTGGTACAAAAGGATTAAAAATGGGGAGGTCACTTTAGAACAGGAATTCGTACAACTGGTTAGAAATGTTAAAAAAGAGATAAGGAAAGCAAAAAGAAACTATGAAGTTCGCATAGCAGGGCAAGCAAAGACAAATCCTAAAGGGTTTTTTCAGTTATATCGTACTAAGACTAGGGAAAGGATAGGTCCATTAAAAACTGAGACAGGTCAAATAACAGATAGTGATGAAGAGATGAGTAGTATTTTTAATAAATATTTTGTATCTGTATTTACTAAAGAGGAACTTAACAATATGCCTTCAGCCGAACAAGTCTATGTGGGTGGGGACGAGGACAGGTTGACGAGTTTAGCAGTTACCAGGGAGGATGTTCTTAAACAAATAGTAAAACTCAAACCAAACAAATCCCCAGGGCCGGATGAAGTGTTTGCTAGGGTGCTTAAAGAATGCAAAGAGGAGCTTTGTGACCCACTGTCAACCATATTTAATAAATCAATAGAGTCAGGCAGAGTGCCAGAGTTTTGGAAAGTTGCTAATGTGATACCAGTTTTTAAGAAAGGAGATAGATCACTTGCGTCTAACTATCGACCAATTAGCCTAACGTCTATTGTGGGAAAGTTACTCGAATCTATAATAGCAAATAAAATTCGTCTTCATCTTGAAAAACATAAATTAATAATTGAGTCGCAACATGGTTTTATAAATGGCCGTTCATGTTTAACAAATTTGTTATCTTTTTATTCTAGCATTGTTGAGGCAGTTGATAGTGGTAAGGATTGCGATGTTGTATACCTTGACTTTAGCAAAGCTTTTGATACAGTGCCACATGAAAGACTGATTAAAAAAATAGAGTCTCATGGTATTGGGGGTGCTATATTAAGCTGGATTAGGGCATGGCTATACCAAAGGAAACAGAGAGTTAGTATAAATGGAATCAAGTCAGAGTGGGAAAAAGTTGTAAGTGGAGTGCCTCAAGGCTCTGTCCTGGGACCTCTGTTGTTTATAATATATATAAATGATTTAGATTCAGGTTTGAGTAGCAACATTTGCAAATTTGCCGATGATACGAAAATCGGTAGGGAAATTAATTCGGAGGAGGACTCACTATCACTTCAAGTTGATCTAGATAGGGTTTTGAAATGGTCAAAGGATTGGCAGATGCAGTTTAATGCTGATAAATGTAAAGTTCTGAGGTTAGGTAATGATGATAGAGTTACAAGATACGAGCTAGATGGTGTTGTGATTGCGAAGTCGGATTGCGAAAGGGATCTGGGAGTTATGATTAGTAAGAATTTAAAACAAAAGGATCAATGCATAAATGTTCGTAATAAAGCAAATCGGACACTTGGATTTATTAATCGCAGCGTTAGTAACAAGACACCTGGTGTGGTTCTCAAGCTATATCTTGCTCTAGTTAGGCCCCATTTAGATTATGCAGTTCAGTTTTGGTCGCCATATTATAGAATGGATATAAATTCACTTGAACGTGTCCAGCGTAGGATGACTAAGTTAATTCCCCAAATTAGAAATCTTTCATATGAAGAAAGATTAACAAAGCTTAAGTTGCATTCACTGGAAAGGCGAAGAGTTAGGGGTGACATGATAGAGGTTTACAAGTGGATGAATGGACATAACCGGGGGGATATTAATAGGGTATTAAAAGTATCAACACAGGACAGAACACGAAACAATGGATATAAATTGGATAAGTTTAGATTTAGGAAAGACTTGGGTAAATACTGGTTCAGTAACAGGGTTGTTGATTTGTGGAACCAATTGCCGCGTAACATTGTGGAGGTGGGGTCCCTCGATTGTTTCAAGCACGGGTTGGACAAGTATATGAGTGGGATTGGGTGGTTATAGAATAGGAGCTGCCTCGTATGGGCCAATAGGCCTTCTGCAGTTACCTTTGTTCTTATGTTCTTAATCATTTCTAAAAATCTAAAATGAATCTAAAATGAATAAATGAATCTAAATCATTTATATATATTATAATTAAAAGAGGTCCCAGGACAGAGCACTGAGGCGCTCCACTAACAACATTATCCCACACTGACTTAACCCCATTTATACTAACTCTCTGTTTCCTTTGGAATAGCCATGCTCTAATCCAACTTAATATAGCACCCCAAATACTCTGAGTCTATTTCGTTAATCAGTGCCCAATCTATTTTTTTATTCAGTGCACCCCCAATACCTCCCGATGACTGCACCAGTGCTGATGTTGGTGGAGGCGTTTATGTTGAGGATGATCGGAGCTACCAAGGTGCTTGTTGCGTTGTGCTGTAGATAGAGGAACGGTGATTAGAACAGAGGTGTGTGTTGTAGGGAGACTTGCCGCACCTTATCTATTTGCCTGTTAACACACGCTTTTATTGACTCATTCCTACAGCTCAATCATCTAAGGGTTTCAATCCACACAAACAGTTCCAAGGACAGATTTCATGGCATATGCAATGGCATTCATATATAAATGAACCCCGACCCGAGCTTAAATTTGTATTTTTTCATGTCTATTAAGTTTTCGAGCTTATTAATGAATTACACTGCATCCAATTTGCCATATTGTAGGAACAAATAATAAACTGGAAGAATATTAAGTTTTATTTAATATATATAACCAAAGAACACTTTACAAAATAATTAAGGACAAATAACTTTAATGCAATTTGAAGAACATAAGAAACATAACATAGTAATTGCAAATACATGATTCTTGAGGTTATCTTGAGATGATTTCGGGGCTTTTTAGTGTCCCCGCGGCCCGGTCCTCGACCAGGCCTCCACCCCCAGGAAGCAGCCCGTGACAGCTGACTAACTCCTGAGTACCTATTTACTGCTAGGTAACAGGGGCATTCAGGGTGAAAGAAACTTTGCCCATTTGTTTCTGCCTCGTGCCCGCACGAGGCACGAGGCAGAACCCGAACCCGAGCCACAGAATTACGAGTCCTGCGCGCTATCCACCAGGCTTTCGTGGCCCCAGTTGGAACCCACTGTCAGGTTCCAAAATTATTTTCATTAATTGTAAACTAATTCTCGGTATCTTCGTATCACTTTGTAAGTACATCATGCTTAAAATATTTAACAAAGCCGGGTTGTTTGCACGATTAGCACTTTTTAATAATAATAGCGAAAGGATTCGTTTAAAATTAGCTTGGCAGCGTACGTTTGGCACCATGTTTCACAATGTTCAGTAATTCAGTAAGTCTCATCGAGCGACCAAATTGGTCCTTAATCGGCACATACTTATGCAGCATATCTGTAATTGTATCCACCGACTGCTGGTTGTAGTCTGGGTGTTTCATAAACTCATTCCGAGTGTTAACGAGCATATTTATTAAAGCTCTTTCGTGCGTCTTTAATTTCTTTAGTTGCTCTTCAGTCATGAAATTTGGAATATTAATGGGTTTATCAATCAGCATACTATTCTTCTCATCGGCCAGAACACCAGAATCGATTTCGCGTTGAAGTTTGGTCCCTTCATTTTTCATTCTCATGTAGTTGAGAATCTGGAAAGAGTCAGCGCCCTTCATAACCTCAGTAGGAATGTTGGGGAGCAAGAGCTGCAATTGCGGCTGGAATGTTTCCTTGAATTCAGCATGTAACTTGAAAAAAGAGTTTGGGTCTTCAGTTAATTCAATTTCCCGTTTAACAAACCTGCCTTTTCTTTTTTCGGTTTTCGTGGCCTCATTAGGTACTATCATTGAAAACAGCAAATATACAATTGTAAACACTGACAAGACAGTGAATATTGTTGAGCTCCTGATTGCCATTGTTGAACTTTGGATGTCACAACTTCGCTCTAGAGGTTTCGTCGGTTGTACTGGATGATAATTGAACGCTACCTTTCTTTTATGTGGACTGAGGTGAGGTGGCGAGCAGTTGCCAAAACTATTTAAATTTATCTGGTTAGTAATTTCCTTAGCATTTAGCTGGATATGAAAATGTTCAGAAATCTTGCAAAATTGTTGGTGCAAAAACCTTATAAGATCATATGAATAAAGGTAACTGAAGATGGCCTGTTGGCCCATACGAGGCAGCTCCTATTTATAACCACCCAAACTCATTCTAACCTACGTGTCTAAACTACACTTGAAGCAATCAAGGGATAATACTTCTATTACGTTACGCGGTAATTTGTTCAACAAATAAACAACAATGCATTAACAGTATTTACCCAGGTCTTTGCCAAACCTAAACTTATACAATTTATACCAATTGTTTCGTGTTCTGTCTTGTGTTGATGTTTTTATTACCTTATTGATATCGCATTTGTTATCAACGTCGATGAGGTAAGAGGTATACAAGTGATGAACGGACATAACATAATTATGATATGAACAAATCCACAAAGGCCGTAATGAGGGTTCGAACCTACGCACGGGATGTTCCCAGAAAAGAACATAAGAATAAAGGTAACTGCAGAAAGCCTATACGAAGCAGTTCCTATTCATAGCCACCCAGTTATAACATAATAAAAATCATAATTATAAAGGTAACTGCAGAAGGCCTATTGGCCCATAAAAGGCAGCTTCTATTTATAATCCCCCAATCCCACTCATATTCATGTCCAACACACGCTTGAACCAATCGAGGGATCCCACTTCCACTACGTTATGCGGTAATTGGTTCCACAACTCAACAAACCGGTTACCATAAGAGTATTTACCCAGGTCTTTGCTAAATCTAAACATATACAATTTATGCTCATTGTTTCGTGTTCTGTCTTATGCTGATACCTTTAATACCCAACTAATATCCCTTTTGTTATATCTATTCATCCACTTGTAAAAACCTGTATCATAAGAACAAAGGCAAATGCAGAAGGCCTATTGGCCCATCCGAGGCAGCTCCTATTTAGAACCACCCAATCCCACTTAAATACATGTCCAACCCACGCTTGAAACAATCGAGGGGACCCCACCTCAACCACGTTACGCGGTAATTGGTTCCACAAATCAACAACCCTGTTACTGAATCAGTATTTACCCAAGTCTTTCCTAAATCAAAATTTATCCAATTTATACCCATTGTTTCGTGTTCTGACTTGTGTTGATACTTTTAATACCTTATCAATATCCCCTATGTTGTGTACATTCATCCACTTGTAAACCTCTATTATGTCACCCCTAACTCTTCGCCTTTCCAGTGAATGCACGTTAAGCTTTGTTAATCTTTCTTTATCCATTCTATAATACAGCGACCAAAACTGAACTGCATAATCTAAATGGGGCCTAACCAGAGCAATATAGCTGAAGAACAACAACAGGTCTCTTCTTAATCATTGTTCGATTAATAAATCCCAGTGTCCTATTTCTCTTATTACGAACATTCATGCATATATCCTTTGGTTTTAAATTCTTACTAATCATAACTCCCAGATCTCTCTCGCAATCTCAACACCAGCTAGCTCGAATCTTGTAATTCTATCATCATTACCTAGCCTCAGAACTTTACATTTATCAGCATTATACTGCATCTGCCAATCTTTTGACCATTTCAAAACCCTATTTAGATCAACTTGAATGATAGTGAGTTGTCTTCCTTGTTAATTTTCCAACCGATTTTTGTATCCGCGGCAAATTTGCAGATGTTGCAAATCATTTCTAAAAATCTAAAATGAATAAATGAATCTAAATCATTTATATATATTATAATTAAAAGAGGTCCCAGGACAGAGCACTGAGGCGCTCCACTAACAACATTATCCCACACTGACTTAACCCCATTTATACTAACTCTCTGTTTCCTTTGGAATAGCCATGCTCTAATCCAACTTAATATAGCACCCCAAATACTCTGAGTCTATTTCGTTAATCAGTGCCCAATCTATTTTTTTATTCAGTGCACCCCCAATACCTCCCGATGACTGCACCAGTGCTGATGTTGGTGGAGGCGTTTATGTTGAGGATGATCGGAGCTACCAAGGTGCTTGTTGCGTTGTGCTGTAGATAGAGGAACGGTGATTAGAACAGAGGTGTGTGTTGTAGGGAGACTTGCCGCACCTTATCTATTTGCCTGTTAACACACGCTTTTATTGACTCATTCCTACAGCTCAATCATCTAAGGGTTTCAATCCACACAAACAGTTCCAAGGACAGATTTCATGGCATATGCAATGGCATTCATATATAAATGAACCCCGACCCGAGCTTAAATTTGTATTTTTTCATGTCTATTAAGTTTTCGAGCTTATTAATGAATTACACTGCATCCAATTTGCCATATTGTAGGAACAAATAATAAACTGGAAGAATATTAAGTTTTATTTAATATATATAACCAAAGAACACTTTACAAAATAATTAAGGACAAATAACTTTAATGCAATTTGAAGAACATAAGAAACATAACATAGTAATTGCAAATACATGATTCTTGAGGTTATCTTGAGATGATTTCGGGGCTTTTTAGTGTCCCCGCGGCCCGGTCCTCGACCAGGCCTCCACCCCCAGGAAGCAGCCCGTGACAGCTGACTAACTCCTGAGTACCTATTTACTGCTAGGTAACAGGGGCATTCAGGGTGAAAGAAACTTTGCCCATTTGTTTCTGCCTCGTGCCCGCACGAGGCACGAGGCAGAACCCGAACCCGAGCCACAGAATTACGAGTCCTGCGCGCTATCCACCAGGCTTTCGTGGCCCCAGTTGGAACCCACTGTCAGGTTCCAAAATTATTTTCATTAATTGTAAACTAATTCTCGGTATCTTCGTATCACTTTGTAAGTACATCATGCTTAAAATATTTAACAAAGCCGGGTTGTTTGCACGATTAGCACTTTTTAATAATAATAGCGAAAGGATTCGTTTAAAATTAGCTTGGCAGCGTACGTTTGGCACCATGTTTCACAATGTTCAGTAATTCAGTAAGTCTCATCGAGCGACCAAATTGGTCCTTAATCGGCACATACTTATGCAGCATATCTGTAATTGTATCCACCGACTGCTGGTTGTAGTCTGGGTGTTTCATAAACTCATTCCGAGTGTTAACGAGCATATTTATTAAAGCTCTTTCGTGCGTCTTTAATTTCTTTAGTTGCTCTTCAGTCATGAAATTTGGAATATTAATGGGTTTATCAATCAGCATACTATTCTTCTCATCGGCCAGAACACCAGAATCGATTTCGCGTTGAAGTTTGGTTCCTTCATTTTTCATTCTCATGTAGTTGAGAATCTGGAAAGAGTCAGCGCCCTTCATAACCTCAGTAGGAATGTTGGGGAGCAAGAGCTGCAATTGCGGCTGGAATGTTTCCTTGAATTCAGCATGTAACTTGAAAAAAGAGTTTGGGTCTTCAGTTAATTCAATTTCCCGTTTAACAAACCTGCCTTTTCTTTTTTCGGTTTTCGTGGCCTCATTAGGTACTATCGTTGAAAACAGCAAATATACAATTGTAAACACTGACAAGACAGTGAATATTGTTGAGCTCCTTATTGCCATTGTTGAACTTTGGATGTCACAACTTCGCTCTAGAGGTTTCGTCGGTTGTACTGGATGATAATTGAACGCTACCTTTCTTTTATGTGGACTGAGGTGAGGTGGCGAGCAGTTGCCAAAACTATTTAAATTTATCTGGTTAGTAATTTCCTTAGCATTTAGCTGGATATGAAAATGTTCAGAAATCTTGCAAAATTGTTGGTGCAAAAACCTTATAAGATCATATGAATAAAGGTAACTGAAGATGGCCTGTTGGCCCATACGAGGCAGCTCCTATTTATAACCACCCAAACTCATTCTAACCTACGTGTCTAAACTACACTTGAAGCAATCAAGGGATAATACTTCTATTACGTTACGCGGTAATTTGTTCAACAAATAAACAACAATGCATTAACAGTATTTACCCAGGTCTTTGCCAAACCTAAACTTATACAATTTATACCAATTGTTTCGTGTTCTGTCTTGTGTTGATGTTTTTATTACCTTATTGATATCGCATTTGTTATCAACGTCGATGAGGTAAGAGGTATACAAGTGATGAACGGACATAACATAATTATGATATGAACAAATCCACAAAGGCCGTAATGAGGGTTCGAACCTACGCACGGGATGTTCCCAGAAAAGAACATAAGAATAAAGGTAACTGCAGAAAGCCTATACGAAGCAGTTCCTATTCATAGCCACCCAGTTATAACATAATAAAAATCAAAATTATAAAGGTAACTGCAGAAGGCCTATTGGCCCATAAAAGGCAGCTTCTATTTATAATCCCCCAATCCCACTCATATTCATGTCCAACCCACGCTTGAACCAATCGAGGGATCCCACTTCCACTACGTTATGCGGTAATTGGTTCCACAACTCAACAAACCGGTTACCATAACAGTATTTACCCAGGTCTTTCCTAAATCTAAACATATACAATTTATGCTCATTGTTTCGTGTTCTGTCTTATGCTGATACCTTTAATACCCAACTAATATCCCTTTTGTTATATCTATTCATCCACTTGTAAAAACCTGTATCATAAGAACAAAGGCAACTGCAGAAGGCCTATTGGCCCATCCGAGGCAGCTCCTATTTAGAAAAACCCAATCCCACTTAAATACATGTCCAACCCACGCTTGAAACAATCGAGGGGACCCCACCTCAACCACGTTACGCGGTAATTGGTTCCACAAATCAACAACCCTGTTACTGAATCAGTATTTACCCAAGTCTTTCCTAAATCAAAATTTATCCAATTTATACCCATTGTTTCGTGTTCTGACTTGTGTTGATACTTTTAATACCTTATCAATATCCCCTATGTTGTGTACATTCATCCACTTGTAAACCTCTATTATGTCACCCCTAACTCTTCGCCTTTCCAGTGAATGCACGTTAAGCTTTGTTAATCTTTCTTTATCCATTCTATAATACAGCGACCAAAACTGAACTGTATAATCTAAATGGGGCCTAACCAGAGCAATATAGCTGAAGAACAACAACAGGTCTCTTCTTAATCATTGTTCGATTAATAAATCCCAGTGTCCTATTTCTCTTATTACGAACATTCATGCATATATCCTTTGGTTTTAAATTCTTACTAATCATAACTCCCAGATCTCTCTCGCAATCTCAACACCAGCTAGCTCGAATCTTGTAATTCTATCATCATTACCTAGCCTCAGAACTTTACATTTATCAGCATTATACTGCATCTGCCAATCTTTTGACCATTTCAAAACCCTATTTAGATCAACTTGAATGATAGTGAGTTGTCTTCCTTGTTAATTTTCCAACCGATTTTTGTATCCGCGGCAAATTTGCAGATGTTGCAAATCATTTCTAAAAATCTAAAATGAATCTAAAATGAATAAATGAATCTAAATCATTTATATATATTATAATTAAAAGAGGTCCCAGGACAGAGCACTGAGGCGCTCCACTAACAACATTATCCCACACTGACTTAACCCCATTTATACTAACTCTCTGTTTCCTTTGGAATAGCCATGCTCTAATCCAACTTAATATAGCACCCCAAATACTCTGAGTCTATTTCGTTAATCAGTGCCCAATCTATTTTTTTATTCAGTGCACCCCCAATACCTCCCGATGACTGCACCAGTGCTGATGTTGGTGGAGGCGTTTATGTTGAGGATTATCGGAGCTACCAAGGTGCTTGTTGCGTTGTGCTGTAGATAGAGGAACGGTGATTAGAACAGAGGTGTGTGTTGTAGGGAGACTTGCCGCACCTTATCTATTTGCCTGTTAACACACGCTTTTATTGACTCATTCCTACAGCTCAATCATCTAAGGGTTTCAATCCACACAAACAGTTCCAAGGACAGATTTCATGGCATATGCAATGGCATTCATATATAAATGAACCCCGACCCGAGCTTAAATTTGTATTTTTTCATGTCTATTAAGTTTTCGAGCTTATTAATGAATTACACTGCATCCAATTTGCCATATTGTAGGAACAAATAATAAACTGGAAGAATATTAAGTTTTATTTAATATATATAACCAAAGAACACTTTACAAAATAATTAAGGACAAATAACTTTAATGCAATTTGAAGAACATAAGAAACATAACATAGTAATTGCAAATACATGATTCTTGAGGTTATCTTGAGATGATTTCGGGGCTTTTTAGTGTCCCCGCGGCCCGGTCCTCATAAGAACATAAGAACATAAGAACAAAGGTAACTGCAGAAGGCCTATTGGCCCATACGAGGCAGCTCCTATTCTATAACCACCCAATCCCACTCATATACTTGTCCAACCCGTGCTTGAAACAATCGAGGGACCCCACCTCCACAATGTTACGCGGCAATTGGTTCCACAAATCAACAACCCTGTTACTGAACCAGTATTTACCCAAGTCTTTCCTAAATCTAAACTTATCCAATTTATATCCATTGTTTCGTGTTCTGTCCTGTGTTGATACTTTTAATACCCTATTAATATCCCCCCGGTTATGTCCATTCATCCACTTGTAAACCTCTATCATGTCACCCCTAACTCTTCGCCTTTCCAGTGAATGCAACTTAAGCTTTGTTAATCTTTCTTCATATGAAAGATTTCTAATTTGGGGAATTAACTTAGTCATCCTACGCTGGACACGTTCAAGTGAATTTATATCCATTCTATAATATGGCGACCAAAACTGAACTGCATAATCTAAATGGGGCCTAACTAGAGCAAGATATAGCTTGAGAACCACACCAGGTGTCTTGTTACTAACGCTGCGATTAATAAATCCAAGTGTCCGATTTGCCTTATTACGAACATTTATGCATTGATCCTTTTGTTTTAAATTCTTACTAATCATAACTCCCAGATCCCTTTCGCAATCACAACACCATCTAGCTCGTATCTTGTAACTCTATCATCATTACCTAACCTCAGAACTTTACATTTATCAGCATTAAACTGCATCTGCCAATCCTTTGACCATTTCAAAACCCTATCTAGATCAACTTGAAGTGATAGTGAGTCCTCCTCCGAATTAATTTCCCTACCGATTTTCGTATCATCGGCAAATTTGCAAATGTTGCTACTCAAACCTGAATCTAAATCATTTATATATATTATAAACAACAGAGGTCCCAGGACAGAGCCTTGAGGCACTCCACTTACAACATTTTCCCACTCTGACTTGATTCCATTTATACTAACTCTCTGTTTCCTTTGGTATAGCCATGCCCTAATCCAGCTTAATATAGCACCCCCAATACCATGAGACTCTATTTTTTTAATCAGTCTTTCATGTGGCACTGTATCAAAAGCTTTGCTAAAGTCAAGGTATACAACATCGCAATCCTTACCACTATCAACTGCCTCAACAATGCTAGAATAAAAAGATAACAAATTTGTTAAACATGAACGGCCATTTATAAAACCATGTTGCGACTCAATTATTAATTTATGTTTTTCAAGATGAAGACGAATTTTATTTGCTATTATAGATTCGAGTAACTTTCCCACAATAGACGTTAGGCTAATTGGTCGATAGTTAGACGCAAGTGATCTATCTCCTTTCTTAAAAACTGGTATCACATTAGCAACTTTCCAAAACTCTGGCACTCTGCCTGACTCTATTGATTTATTAAATATGGTTGACAGTGGGTCACAAAGCTCCTCTTTGCATTCTTTAAGCACCCTAGCAAACACTTCATCCGGCCCTGGGGATTTGTTTGGTTTGAGTTTTACTATTTGTTTAAGAACATCCTCCCTGGTAACTGCTAAACTCGTCAACCTGTCCTCGTCCCCACCCACATAGACTTGTTCGGCTGAAGGCATATTGTTAAGTTCCTCTTTAGTAAATACAGATACAAAATATTTATTAAAAATACTACTCATCTCTTCATCACTATCTGTTATTTGACCTGTCTCAGTTTTTAATGGACCTATCCTTTCCCTAGTCTTAGTACGATATAACTGAAAAAACCCTTTAGGATTTGTCTTTGCTTGCCCTGCTATGCGAACTTCATAGTTTCTTTTTGCTTTCCTTATCTCTTTTTTAACATTTCTAACCAGTTGTACGAATTCCTGTTCTAAAGTGACCTCCCCATTTTTAATCCTTTTGTACCAAGCTCTCTTTTTACCTATAAGGTTCTTCAAATTCTTTGTTATCCACTTTGGGTCATTAGTATACGATCTATTCAATTTGTATGGTATACTACGTTCCTGTGCTTTGTTTAGAATATTCTTAAATAAGTTATATATTGAATCCACATCGAAATCCCCATTTAAGTCACCTATCGCTGGGTTCATGTCTCGCTCCAAGACCGGCCCACACCCCATACCCAAGCCTTTCCAATCAATTTGACCCAAAAAATTTCTTAGGCTATTAAAATCAGCTTTTCGAAAATCTGGCACTTTAACAGAATTTTCTCCTACTGGTCTATTCCATTCTATGCTAAATCTGATTTCTTTGTGATCACTGCTCCCTAGCTCACTCCCTATTTCGATGTCATTAATTTGCGTTTCCCTGTTAGTTAACACTAAATCTAAAATATTATTTTCCCGTGTTGGTTCCTTAATGTGTTGCGTAAGAAAGCAATCGTCAATTAATTCTAGAAAATCTTCTGCTTCACTATTCCCTGTTTTGTTCAACCAGTTTATTCCGCTAAAATTAAAGTCACCCATGACATAAATACTGTTAGATCTAGATGCCCTAGATATTTCATCCCATAGATGCTTTGCTTCCATTCTGTCTAAATTTGGTGGCCTATATATTACTCCTATTATAATATTATTAGCTTTTTCGTTTAATTCAATCCAAATAGTTTCTGTGTGTGGCTCTGTTTTGATTCCCTCTTTGAGACTACATTTCAAATTGTCCCTAACATATATGGCTACTCCACCTCCTCGTCTAATATATCTATCTGTGTGAAATAGTTTAAATCCATATATTTGATATTCAGCTAATAGTTCTCTATTTTCTACATTCATCCACGTTTCGGTAAGTGCAATAATATCTACTTTTTCTGTGCAGACAAGAGCATTTAATTCGTTAATTTTATTTCTTAGACTTCTACTGTTAGTGTAATATACCCTAAGTGAATTGTTATTTTGCGGACCTTCTCTTTCCCTGATCGTTTTGCCAATTCCTCGACCAGGCCTCCACCCCCAGGAAGCAGCCCGTGACAGCTGACTAACTCCTGAGTACCTATTTACTGCTAGGTAACAGGGGCATTCAGGGTGAAAGAAACTTTGCCCATTTGTTTCTGCCTCGTGCCCGCACGAGGCACGAGGCAGAACCCGAGCCCGAGCCACAGAATTACGAGTCCTGCGCGCTATCCACCAGGCTTTCGTGGCCCCAGTTGGAACCCACTGTCAGGTTCCAAAATTATTTTCATTAATTGTAAACTAATTCTCGGTATCTTCGTATCACTTTGTAAGTACATCATGCTTAAAATATTTAACAAAGCCGGGTTGTTTGCACGATTAGCACTTTTTAATAATAATAGCGAAAGGATTCGTTTAAAATTAGCTTGGCAGCGTACGTTTGGCACCATGTTTCACAATGTTCAGTAATTCAGTAAGTCTCATCGAGCGACCAAATTGGTCCTTAATCGGCACATACTTATGCAGCATATCTGTAATTGTATCCACCGACTGCTGGTTGTAGTCTGGGTGTTTCATAAACTCATTCCGAGTGTTAACGAGCATATTTATTAAAGCTCTTTCGTGCGTCTTTAATTTCTTTAGTTGCTCTTCAGTCATGAAATTTGGAATATTAATGGGTTTATCAATCAGCATACTATTCTTCTCATCGGCCAGAACACCAGAATCGATTTCGCGTTGAAGTTTGGTTCCTTCATTTTTCATTCTAATGTAGTTGAGAATCTGGAAAGAGTCAGCGCCCTTCATAACCTCAGTAGGAATGTTGGGGAGCAAGAGCTGCAATTGCGGCTGGAATGTTTCCTTGAATTCAGCATGTAACTTGAAAAAAGAGTTTGGGTCTTCAGTTAATTCAATTTCCCGTTTAACAAACCTGCCTTTTCTTTTTTCGGTTTTCGTGGCCTCATTAGGTACTATCGTTGAAAACAGCAAATATACAATTGTAAACACTGACAAGACAGTGAATATTGTTGAGCTCCTTATTGCCATTGTTGAACTTTGGATGTCACAACTTCGCTCTAGAGGTTTCGTCGGTTGTACTGGATGATAATTGAACGCTACCTTTCTTTTATGTGGACTGAGGTGAGGTGGCGAGCAGTTGCCAAAACTATTTAAATTTATCTGGTTAGTAATTTCCTTAGCATTTAGCTGGATATGAAAATGTTCAGAAATCTTGCAAAATTGTTGGTGCAAAAACCTTATAAGATCATATGAATAAAGGTAACTGAAGATGGCCTGTTGGCCCATACGAGGCAGCTCCTATTTATAACCACCCAAACTCATTCTAACCTACGTGTCTAAACTACACTTGAAGCAATCAAGGGATAATACTTCTATTACGTTACGCGGTAATTTGTTCAACAAATAAACAACAATGCATTAACAGTATTTACCCAGGTCTTTGCCAAACCTAAACTTATACAATTTATACCAATTGTTTCGTGTTCTGTCTTGTGTTGATGTTTTTATTACCTTATTGATATCGCATTTGTTATCAACGTCGATGAGGTAAGAGGTATACAAGTGATGAACGGACATAACATAATTATGATATGAACAAATCCACAAAGGCCGTAATGAGGGTTCGAACCTACGCACGGGATGTTCCCAGAAAAGAACATAAGAATAAAGGTAACTGCAGAAAGCCTATACGAAGCAGTTCCTATTCATAGCCACCCAGTTATAACATAATAAAAATCAAAATTATAAAGGTAACTGCAGAAGGCCTATTGGCCCATAAAAGGCAGCTTCTATTTATAATCCCCCAATCCCACTCATATTCATGTCCAACCCACGCTTGAACCAATCGAGGGATCCCACTTCCACTACGTTATGCGGTAATTGGTTCCACAACTCAACAAACCGGTTACCATAACAGTATTTACCCAGGTCTTTCCTAAATCTAAACATATACAATTTATGCTCATTGTTTCGTGTTCTGTCTTATGCTGATACCTTTAATACCCAACTAATATCCCTTTTGTTATATCTATTCATCCACTTGTAAAAACCTGTATCATAAGAACAAAGGCAACTGCAGAAGGCCTATTGGCCCATCCGAGGCAGCTCCTATTTAGAAAAACCCAATCCCACTTAAATACATGTCCAACCCACGCTTGAAACAATCGAGGGGACCCCACCTCAACCACGTTACGCGGTAATTGGTTCCACAAATCAACAACCCTGTTACTGAATCAGTATTTACCCAAGTCTTTCCTAAATCAAAATTTATCCAATTTATACCCATTGTTTCGTGTTCTGACTTGTGTTGATACTTTTAATACCTTATCAATATCCCCTATGTTGTGTACATTCATCCACTTGTAAACCTCTATTATGTCACCCCTAACTCTTCGCCTTTCCAGTGAATGCACGTTAAGCTTTGTTAATCTTTCTTTATCCATTCTATAATACAGCGACCAAAACTGAACTGTATAATCTAAATGGGGCCTAACCAGAGCAATATAGCTGAAGAACAACAACAGGTCTCTTCTTAATCATTGTTCGATTAATAAATCCCAGTGTCCTATTTCTCTTATTACGAACATTCATGCATATATCCTTTGGTTTTAAATTCTTACTAATCATAACTCCCAGATCTCTCTCGCAATCTCAACACCAGCTAGCTCGAATCTTGTAATTCTATCATCATTACCTAGCCTCAGAACTTTACATTTATCAGCATTATACTGCATCTGCCAATCTTTTGACCATTTCAAAACCCTATTTAGATCAACTTGAATGATAGTGAGTTGTCTTCCTTGTTAATTTTCCAACCGATTTTTGTATCCGCGGCAAATTTGCAGATGTTGCAAATCATTTCTAAAAATCTAAAATGAATCTAAAATGAATAAATGAATCTAAATCATTTATATATATTATAATTAAAAGAGGTCCCAGGACAGAGCACTGAGGCGCTCCACTAACAACATTATCCCACACTGACTTAACCCCATTTATACTAACTCTCTGTTTCCTTTGGAATAGCCATGCTCTAATCCAACTTAATATAGCACCCCAAATACTCTGAGTCTATTTCGTTAATCAGTGCCCAATCTATTTTTTTATTCAGTGCTGAATAATACCCCCAATACCTCCCGATGACTGCACCAGTGCTGATGTTGGTGGAGGCGTTTATGTTGAGGATGATCGGAGCTACCAAGGTGCTTGTTGCGTTGTGCTGTAGATAGAGGAACGGTGATTAGAACAGAGGTGTGTTGTAGGGAGACTTGCCGCACCTTATCTATTTGCCTGTTAACACACGCTTTTATTGACTCATTCCTACAGCTCAATCATCTAAGGGTTTCAATCCACACAAACAGTTCCAAGGACAGATTTCATGGCATATGCAATGGCATTCATATATAAATGAACCCCGACCCGAGCTTAAATTTGTATTTTTTCATGTCTATTAAGTTTTCGAGCTTATTAATGAATTACACTGCATCCAATTTGCCATATTGTAGGAACAAATAATAAACTGGAAGAATATTAAGTTTTATTTAATATATATAACCAAAGAACACTTTACAAAATAATTAAGGACAAATAACTTTAATGCAATTTGAAGAACATAAGAAACATAACATAGTAATTGCAAATACATGATTCTTGAGGTTATCTTGAGGTTATCTTGAGATGATTTCGGGGCTTTTTAGTGTCCCCGCGGCCCGGTCCTCGACCAGGCCTCCACCCCCAGGAAGCAGCCCGTGACAGCTGACTAACTCCTGAGTACCTATTTACTGCTAGGTAACAGGGGCATTCAGGGTGAAAGAAACTTTGCCCATTTGTTTCTGCCTCGTGCGGGAATCGAACCCGAGCCACAGAATTACGAGCCCTGCGCGCTATCCACCAGGCTTTCGTGGCCCCAGTTGGAACCCACTGTCAGGTTCCAAAATTATTTTCATTAATTGTAAACTAATTCTCGGTATCTTCGTATCACTTTGTAAGTACATCATGCTTAAAATATTTAACAAAGCCGGGTTGTTTGCACGATTAGCACTTTTTAATAATAATAGCGAAAGGATTCGTTTAAAATTAGCTTGGCAGCGTACGTTTGGCACCATGTTTCACAATGTTCAGTAATTCAGTAAGTCTCATCGAGCGACCAAATTGGTCCTTAATCGGCACATACTTATGCAGCATATCTGTAATTGTATCCACCGACTGCTGGTTGTAGTCTGGGTGTTTCATAAACTCATTCCGAGTGTTAACGAGCATATTTATTAAAGCTCTTTCGTGCGTCTTTAATTTCTTTAGTTGCTCTTCAGTCGTGAAATTTGGAATATTAATGGGTTTATCAATCAGCATACTATTCTTCTCATCGGCCAGAACACCAGAATCGATTTCGCGTTGAAGTTTGGTCCCTTCATTTTTCATTCTCATGTAGTTGAGAATCTGGAAAGAGTCAGCGCCCTTCATAACCTCAGTAGGAATGTTGGGGAGCAAGAGCTGCAATTGCGGCTGGAATGTTTCCTTGAATTCAGCATGTAACTTGAAAAAAGAGTTTGGGTCTTCAGTTAATTCAATTTCCCGTTTAACAAACCTGCCTTTTCTTTTTTCGGTTTTCGTGGCCTCATTAGGTACTATCGTTGAAAACAGCAAATATACAATTGTAAACACTGACAAGACAGTGAATATTGTTGAGCTCCTTATTGCCATTGTTGAACTTTGGATGTCACAACTTCGCTCTAGAGGTTTCGTCGGTTGTACTGGATGATAATTGAACGCTACCTTTCTTTTATGTGGACTGAGGTGAGGTGGCGAGCAGTTGCCAAAACTATTTAAATTTATCTGGTTAGTAATTTCCTTAGCATTTAGCTGGATATGAAAATGTTCAGAAATCTTGCAAAATTGTTGGTGCAAAAACCTTATAAGATCATATGAATAAAGGTAACTGAAGATGGCCTGTTGGCCCATACGAGGCAGCTCCTATTTATAACCACCCAAACTCATTCTAACCTACGTGTCTAAACTACACTTGAAGCAATCAAGGGATAATACTTCTATTACGTTACGCGGTAATTTGTTCAACAAATAAACAACAATGCATTAACAGTATTTACCCAGGTCTTTGCCAAACCTAAACTTATATAATTTATACCAATTGTTTCGTGTTCTGTCTTGTGTTGATGTTTTTATTACCTTATTGATATCGAATTTGTTATCAACGTCGATGAGGTAAGAGGTATACAAGTGATGAACGGACATAACATAATTATGATATGAACAAATCCACAAAGGCCGTAATGAGGGTTCGAACCTACGCACGGGATGTTCCCAGAAAAGAACATAAGAATAAAGGTAACTGCAGAATGCCTATACGAAGCAGTTCCTATTCATAGCCACCCAGTTATAACATAATAAAAATCAAAATTATAAAGGTAACTGCAGAAGGCCTATTGGCCCATAAAAGGCAGCTTCTATTTATAATCCCCCAATCCCACTCATATTCATGTCCAACCCACGCTTGAACCAATCGAGGGATCCCACTTCCACTACGTTATGCGGTAATTGGTTCCACAACTCAACAAACCGGTTACCATAACAGTATTTACCCAGGTCTTTCCTAAATCTAAACATATACAATTTATGCTCATTGTTTCGTGTTCTGTCTTATGCTGATACCTTTAATACCCAACTAATATCCCTTTTGTTATATCTATTCATCCACTTGTAAAAACCTGTATCATAAGAACAAAGGCAACTGCAGAAGGCCTATTGGCCCATCCGAGGCAGCTCCTATTTAGAACCACCCAATCCCACTTAAATACATGTCCAACCCACGCTTGAAACAATCGAGGGGACCCCACCTCAACCACGTTACGCGGTAATTGGTTCCACAAATCAACAACCCTGTTACTGAATCAGTATTTACCCAAGTCTTTCCTAAATCAAAATTTATCCAATTTATACCCATTGTTTCGTGTTCTGACTTGTGTTGATACTTTTAATACCTTATCAATATCCCCTATGATGTGTACATTCATCCACTTGTAAACCTCTATTATGTCACCCCTAACTCTTCGCCTTTCCAGTGAATGCACGTTAAGCTTTGTTAATCTTTCTTTATCCATTCTATAATACAGCGACCAAAACTGAACTGTATAATCTAAATGGGGCCTAACCAGAGCAATATAGCTGAAGAACAACAACAGGTCTCTTCTTAATCATTGTTCGATTAATAAATCCCAGTGTCCTATTTCTCTTATTACGAACATTCATGCATATATCCTTTGGTTTTAAATTCTTACTAATCATAACTCCCAGATCTCTCGCAATCTCAACACCAGCTAGCTCGAATCTTGTAATTCTATCATTATTACCTAGCCTCAGAACTTTACATTTATCAGCATTATACTGCATCTGCCAATCTTTTGACCATTTCAAAACCCTATTTAGATCAACTTGAATGATAGTGAGTTGTCTTCCTTGTTAATTTTCCAACCGATTTTTGTATCCGCGGCAAATTTGCAGATGTTGCAAATCATTTTTAAAAATCTAAAATGAATCTAAAATGAATAAATGAATCTAAATCATTTATATATATTATAATTAAAAGAGGTCCCAGGACAGAGCACTGAGGCGCTCCACTAACAACATTATCCCACACTGACTTAACCCCATTTATACTAACTCTCTGTTTCCTTTGGAATAGCCATGCTCTAATCCAACTTAATATAGCACCCCAAATACTCTGAGTCTATTTCGTTAATCAGTGCCCAATCTATTTTTTTATTCAGTGCACCCCCAATACCTCCCGATGACTGCACCAGTGCTGATGTTGGTGGAGGCGTTTATGTTGAGGATGATCGGAGCTACCAAGGTGCTTGTTGCGTTGTGCTGTAGATAGAGGAACGGTGATTAGAACAGAGGTGTGTGTTGTAGAGAGACTTGCCGCACCTTATCTATTTGCCTGTTAACACACGCTTTTATTGACTCATTCCTACAGCTCAATCATCTAAGGGTTTCAATCCACACAAACAGTTCCAAGGACAGATTTCATGGCATATGCAATGGCATTCATATATAAATGAACCCCGACCCGAGCTTAAATTTGTATTTTTTCATGTCTATTAAGTTTTCGAGCTTATTAATGAATTACACTGCATCCAATTTGCCATATTGTAGGAACAAATAATAAACTGGAAGAATATTAAGTTTTATTTAATATATATAACCAAAGAACACTTTACAAAATAATTAAGGACAAATAACTTTAATGCAATTTGAAGAACATAAGAAACATAACATAGTAATTGCAAATACATGATTCTTGAGGTTATCTTGAGATGATTTCGGGGCTTTTTAGTGTCCCCGCGGCCCGGTCCTCGACCAGGCCTCCACCCCCAGGAAGCAGCCCGTGACAGCTGACTAACTCCTGAGTACCTATTTACTGCTAGGTAACAGGGGCATTCAGGGTGAAAGAAACTTTGCCCATTTGTTTGTGCCTCGTGCGGGAATCGAACCCGAGCCACAGAATTACGAGTCCTGCGCGCTATCCACCAGGCTTTCGTGGCCCCAGTTGGAACCCACTGTCAGGTTCCAAAATTATTTTCATTAATTGTAAACTAATTCTCGGTATCTTCGTATCACTTTGTAAGTACATCATGCTTAAAATATTTAACAAAGCCGGGTTGTTTGCACGATTAGCACTTTTTAATAATAATAGCGAAAGGATTCGTTTAAAATTAGCTTGGCAGCGTACGTTTGGCACCATGTTTCACAATGTTCAGTAATTCAGTAAGTCTCATCGAGCGACCAAATTGGTCCTTAATCGGCACATACTTATGCAGCATATCTGTAATTGTATCCACCGACTGCTGGTTGTAGTCTGGGTGTTTCATAAACTCATTCCGAGTGTTAACGAGCATATTTATTAAAGCTCTTTCGTGCGTCTTTAATTTCTTTAGTTGCTCTTCAGTCATGAAATTTGGAATATTAATGGGTTTATCAATCAGCATACTATTCTTCTCATCGGCCAGAACACCAGAATCGATTTCGCGTTGAAGTTTGGTCCCTTCATTTTTCATTCTCATGTAGTTGAGAATCTGGAAAGAGTCAGCGCCCTTCATAACCTCAGTAGGTATGTTGGGGAGCAAGAGCTGCAATTGCGGCTGGAATGTTTCCTTGAATTCAGCATGTAACTTGAAAAAAGAGTTTGGGTCTTCAGTTAATTCAATTTCCCGTTTAACAAACTTGCCTTTTCTTTTTTCGGTTTTCGTGGCCTCATTAGGTACTATCGTTGAAAACAGCAAATATACAATTGTAAACACTGACAGGACAGTGAATATTGTTGAGCTCCTGATTGCCATTGTTGAACTTTGGATGTCACAACTTCGCTCTAGAGGTTTCGTCGGTTGTACTGGATGATAATTGAACGCTACCTTTCTTTTATGTGGACTGAGGTGAGGTGGCGAGCAGTTGCCAAAACTATTTAAATTTATCTGGTTAGTAATTTCCTTAGCATTTAGCTGGATATGAAAATGTTCAGAAATCTTGCAAAATTGTTGGTGCAAAAACCTTATAAGATCATATGAATAAAGGTAACTGAAGATGGCCTGTTGGCCCATACGAGGCAGCTCCTATTTATAACCACCCAAACTCATTCTAACCTACGTGTCTAAACTACACTTGAAGCAATCAAGGGATAATACTTCTATTACGTTACGCGGTAATTTGTTCAACAAATAAACAACAATGCATTAACAGTATTTACCCAGGTCTTTGCGAAACCTAAACTTATACAATTTATACCAATTGTTTCGTGTTCTGTCTTGTGTTGATGTTTTTATTACCTTATTGATATCGCATTTGTTATCAACGTCGATGAGGTAAGAGGTATACAAGTGATGAACGGACATAACATAATTATGATATGAACAAATCCGTAATTAAAATCCATAATTATGATATGAACAAGGCCGTAATGAGGGTTCGAACCTACGCACGGGATGTTCCCAGAAAAGAACATAAGAATAAAGGTAACTGCAGAAAGCCTATACGAAGCAGTTCCTATTCATAGCCACCCAGTTATAACATAATAAAAATCATAATTATAAAGGTAACTGCAGAAGGCCTATTGGCCCATAAAAGGCAGCTTCTATTTATAATCCCCCAATCCCACTCATATTCATGTCCAACCCACGCTTGAACCAATCGAGGGATCCCACCTCCACTACGTTATGCGGTAATTGGTTCCACAACTCAACAAACCGGTTACCATAACAGTATTTACCCAGGTCTTTCCTAAATCTAAACATATACAATTTATGCTCATTGTTTCGTGTTCTGTCTTATGCTGATACCTTTAATACCCAACTAATATCCCTTTTGTTATATCTATTCATCCACTTGTAAAAACCTGTATCATAAGAACAAATGCAACTGCAGAAGGCCTATTGGCCCATCCGAGGCAGCTCCTATTTAGAACCACCCAATCCCACTTAAATACATGTCCAACCCACGCTTGAAACAATCGAGGGGACCCCACCTCAACCACGTTACGCGGTAATTGGTTCCACAATCAACAACCCTGTTACGGAATCAGTATTTACCCAAGTCTTTCCTAAATCAAAATTTATCCAATTTATACCCATTGTTTCGTGTTCTGACTTGTGTTGATACTTTTAATACCTTATCAATATCCCCTATGTTGTGTACATTCATCCACTTGTAAACCTCTATTATGTCACCCCTAACTCTTCGCCTTTCCAGTGAATGCACGTTAAGCTTTGTTAATCTTTCTTTATCCATTCTATAATACAGCGACCAAAACTGAACTGTATAATCTAAATGGGGCCTAACCAGAGCAATATAGCTGAAGAACAACAACAGGTCTCTTCTTAATCATTGTTCGATTAATAAATCCCAGTGTCCTATTTCTCTTATTACGAACATTCATGCATATATCCTTTGGTTTTAAATTCTTACTAATCATAACTCCCAGATCTCTCTCGCAATCTCAACACCAGCTAGCTCGAATCTTGTAATTCTATCATCATTACCTAGCCTCAGAACTTTACATTTATCAGCATTATACTGCATCTGCCAATCTTTTGACCATTTCAAAACCTATTTGACCTATTTAGATCAACTTGAATGATAGTGAGTTGTCTTCCTTGTTAATTTTCCAACCGATTTTTGTATCCGCGGCAAATTTGCAGATGTTGCAACTCAAACCTGAATCTAAATCATTTATATATATTATAATTAAAAGAGGTCCCAGGACAGAGCACTGAGGCGCTCCACTAACAACATTATCCCACTCTGACTTAACCCCATTTATACTAACTCTCTGTTTCCTTTGGAATAGCCATGCTCTAATCCAACTTAATATAGCACCCCAAATACTCTGAGTCTATTTCGTTAATCAGTGCCCAATCTATTTTTTTATTCAGTGCACCCCCAATACCTCCCGATGACTGCACCAGTGCTGATGTTGGTGGAGGCGTTTATGTTGAGGATGATCGGAGCTACCAAGGTGCTTGTTGCGTTGTGCTGTAGATAGAGGAACGGTGATTAGAACAGAGGTGTGTGTTGTAGGGAGACTTGCCGCACCTTATCTATTTGCCTGTTAACACACGCTTTTATTGACTCATTCCTACAGCTCAATCATCTAAGGGTTTCAATCTACACAAACAGTTCCAAGGACAGATTTCATGGCATATGCAATGGCATTCATATATAAATGAACCCCGACCCGAGCTTAAATTTGTATTTTTTCGTGTCTATTAAGTTTTCGAGCTTATTAATGAATTACACTGCATCCAATTTGCCATATTGTAGGAACAAATAATAAACTGGAAGAATATTAAGTTTTATTTAATATATATAACCAAAGAACACTTTACAAAATAATTAAGGACAAATAACTTTAATGCAATTTGAAGAACATAAGAAACATAACATAGTAATTGCAAATACATGATTCTTGAGGTTATCTTGAGATGATTTCGGGGCTTTTTAGTGTCCCCGCGGCCCGGTCCTCGACCAGGCCTCCACCTCCAGGAAGCAGCCCGTGACAGCTGACTAACTCCTGAGTACCTATTTACTGCTAGGTAACAGGGGCATTCAGGGTGAAAGAAACTTTGCCCATTTGTTTGTGCCTCGTGCGGGAATCGAACCCGAGCCACAGAATTACGAGTCCTGCGCGCTATCCACCAGGCTTTCGTGGCCCCAGTTGGAACCCACTGTCAGGTTCCAAAATTATTTTCATTAATTGTAAACTAATTCTCGGTATCTTCGTATCACTTTGTAAGTACATCATGCTTAAAATATTTAACAAAGCCGGGTTGTTTGCACGATTAGCACTTTTTAATAATAATAGCGAAAGGATTCGTTTAAAATTAGCTTGGCAGCGTACGTTTGGCACCATGTTTCACAATGTTCAGTAATTCAGTAAGTCTCATCGAGCGACCAAATTGGTCCTTAATCGGCACATACTTATGCAGCATATCTGTAATTGTATCCACCGACTGCTGGTTGTAGTCTGGGTGTTTCATAAACTCATTCCGAGTGTTAACGAGCATATTTATTAAAGCTCTTTCGTGCGTCTTTAATTTCTTTAGTTGCTCTTCAGTCATGAAATTTGGAATATTAATGGGTTTATCAATCAGCATACTATTCTTCTCATCGGCCAGAACACCAGAATCGATTTCGCGTTGAAGTTTGGTCCCTTCATTTTTCATTCTCATGTAGTTGAGAATCTGGAAAGAGTCAGCGCCCTTCATAACCTCAGTAGGTATGTTGGGGAGCAAGAGCTGCAATTGCGGCTGGAATGTTTCCTTGAATTCAGCATGTAACTTGAAAAAAGAGTTTGGGTCTTCAGTTAATTCAATTTCCCGTTTAACAAACCTGCCTTTTCTTTTTTCGGTTTTCGTGGCCTCATTAGGTACTATCGTTGAAAACAGCAAATATACAATTGTAAACACTGACAGGACAGTGAATATTGTTGAGCTCCTGATTGCCATTGTTGAACTTTGGATGTCACAACTTCGCTCTAGAGGTTTCGTCGGTTGTACTGGATGATAATTGAACGCTACCTTTCTTTTATGTGGACTGAGGTGAGGTGGCGAGCAGTTGCCAAAACTATTTAAATTTATCTGGTTAGTAATTTCCTTAGCATTTAGCTGGATATGAAAATGTTCAGAAATCTTGCAAAATTGTTGGTGCAAAAACCTTATAAGATCATATGAATAAAGGTAACTGAAGATGGCCTGTTGGCCCATACGAGGCAGCTCCTATTTATAACCACCCAAACTCATTCTAACCTACGTGTCTAAACTACACTTGAAGCAATTAAGGGATAATACTTCTATTACGTTACGCGGTAATTTGTTCAACAAATAAACAACAATGCATTAACAGTATTTACCCAGGTCTTTGCCAAACCTAAACTTATACAATTTATACCAATTGTTTCGTGTTCTGTCTTGGGTTGATGTTTTTATTACCTTATTGATATCGCATTTGTTATCAACGTCGATGAGGTAAGAGGTATACAAGTGATGAACGGACATAACATAATTATGATATGAACAAATCCGTAATTAAAATCCATAATTATGATATGAACAAGGCCGTAATGAGGGTTCGAACCTACGCACGGGATGTTCCCAGAAAAGAACATAAGAATAAAGGTAACTGCAGAAAGCCTATACGAAGCAGTTCCTATTCATAGCCACCCAGTTATAACATAATAAAAATCATAATTATAAAGGTAACTGCAGAAGGCCTATTGGCCCATAAAAGGCAGCTTCTATTTATAATCCCCCAATCCCACTCATATTCATGTCCAACCCACGCTTGAACCAATCGAGGGATCCCACCTCCACTACGTTATGCGGTAATTGGTTCCACAACTCAACAAACCGGTTACCATAACAGTATTTACCCAGGTCTTTCCTAAATCTAAACATATACAATTTATGCTCATTGTTTCGTGTTCTGTCTTATGCTGATACCTTTAATACCCAACTAATATCCCTTTTGTTATATCTATTCATCCACTTGTAAAAACCTGTATCATAAGAACAAAGGCAACTGCAGAAGGCCTATTGGCCCATCCGAGGCAGCTCCTATTTAGAACCACCCAATCCCACTTAAATACATGTCCAACCCACGCTTGAAACAATCGAGGGGACCCCACCTCAACCACGTTAGGCGGTAATTGGTTCCACAAATCAACAACCCTTTTACGGAATCAGTATTTACCCAAGTCTTTCCTAAATCAAAATTTATCCAATTTATACCCATTGTTTCGTGTTCTGACTTGTGTTGATACTTTTAATACCTTATCAATATCCCCTATGTATTGTACATTCATCCACTTGTAAACCTCTATTATGTCACCCCTAACTCTTCGCCTTTCCAGTGAATGCACGTTAAGCTTTGTTAATCTTTCTTTATCCATTCTATAATACAGCGACCAAAACTGAACTGTATAATCTAAATGGGGCCTAACCAGAGCAATATAGCTGAAGAACAACAACAGGTCTCTTCTTAATCATTGTTCGATTAATAAATCCCAGTGTCCTATTTCTCTTATTACGAACATTCATGCATATATCCTTTGGTTTTAAATTCTTACTAATCATAACTCCCAGATCTCTCTCGCAATCTCAACACCAGCTAGCTCGAATCTTGTAATTCTATCATCATTACCTAGCCTCAGAACTTTACATTTATCAGCATTATACTGCATCTGCCAATCTTTTGACCATTTCAAAACCCTATTTAGATCAACTTGAATGATAGTGAGTTGTCTTCCTTGTTAATTTTCCAACCGATTTTTGTATCCGCGGCAAATTTGCAGATGTTGCAACTCAAACCTGAATCTAAATCATTTATATATATTATAATTAAAAGAGGTCCCAGGACAGAGCACTGAGGCGCTCCACTAACAACATTATCCCACTCTGACTTAACCCCATTTATACTAACTCTCTGTTTCCTTTGGAATAGCCATGCTCTAATCCAACTTAATATAGCACCCCAAATACTCTCTATTTCGTTAATCAGTGCCCAATCTATTTTTTTATTCAGTAAACCCCCAATACCTCCCGATGACTGCACCAGTGCTGATGTTGGTGGAGGCGTTTATGTTGAGGATGATCGGAGCTACCAAGGTGCTTGTTGCGTTGTGCTGTAGATAGAGGAACGGTGATTAGAACAGGTGTGTGTTGTAGGGAGACTTGCCGCACCTTATCTATTTGCCTGTTAACACACGCTTTTATTGACTCATTCCTACAGCTCAATCATCTAAGGGTTTCAATCCACACAAACAGTTCCAAGGACAGATTTCATGGCATATGCAATGGCATTCATATATAAATGAACCCCGACCCGAGCTTAAATTTGTATTTTTTCATGTCTATTAAGTTTTCGAGCTTATTAATGAATTACACTGCATCCAATTTGCCATATTGTAGGAACAAATAATAAACTGGAAGAATATTAAGTTTTATTTAATATATATAACCAAAGAACACTTTACAAAATAATTAAGGACAAATAACTTTAATGCAATTTGAAGAACATAAGAAACATAACATAGTAATTGCAAATACATGATTCTTGAGGTTATCTTGAGATGATTTCGGGGCTTTTTAGTGTCCCCGCGGCCCGGTCCTCGACCAGGCCTCCACCCCCAGGAAGCAGCCCGTGACAGCTGACTAACTCCTGAGTACTTATTTACTGCTAGGTAACAGGGGCATTCAGGGTGAAAGAAACTTTGCCCATTTGTTTCTGCCTCGTGCGGGAATCGAACCCGAGCCACAGAATTACGAGTCCTGCGCGCTATCCACCAGGCTTTCGTGGCCCCAGTTGGAACCCACTGTCAGGTTCCAAAATTATTTTCATTAATTGTAAACTAATTCTCGGTATCTTCGTATCACTTTGTAAGTACATCATGCTTAAAATATTTAACAAAGCCGGGTTGTTTGCACGATTAGCACTTGTTAATAATAATAGCGAAAGGATTCGTTTAAAATTAGCTTGGCAGCGTACGTTTGGCACCATGTTTCACAATGTTCAGTAATTCAGTAAGTCTCATCGAGCGACCAAATTGGTCCTTAATCGGCACATACTTATGCAGCATATCTGTAATTGTATCCACCGACTGCTGGTTGTAGTCTGGGTGTTTCATAAACTCATTCCGAGTGTTAACGAGCATATTTATTAAAGCTCTTTCGTGCGTCTTTAATTTCTTTAGTTGCTCTTCAGTCATGAAATTTGGAATATTAATGGGTTTATCAATCAGCATACTATTCTTCTCATCGGCCAGAACACCAGAATCGATTTCGCGTTGAAGTTTGGTCCCTTCATTTTTCATTCTCATGTAGTTGAGAATCTGGAAAGAGTCAGCGCCCTTCATAACCTCAGTAGGAATGTTGGGGAGCAAGAGCTGCAATTGCGGCTGGAATGTTTCCTTGAATTCAGCATGTAACTTGAAAAAAGAGTTTGGGTCTTCAGTTAATTCAATTTCCCGTTTAACAAACCTGCCTTTTCTTTTTTCGGTTTTCGTAGCCTCATTAGGTACTATCGTTGAAAACAGCAAATATACAATTGTAAACACTGACAGGACAGTGAATATTGTTGAGCTCCTGATTGCCATTGTTGAACTTTGGATGTCACAACTTCGCTCTAGAGGTTTCGTCGGTTGTACTGGATGATAATTGAACGCTACCTTTCTTTTATGTGGACTGAGGTGAGGTGGCGAGCAGTTGCCAAAACTATTTAAATTTATCTGGTTAGTAATTTCCTTAGCATTTAGCTGGATATGAAAATGTTCAGAAATCTTGCAAAATTGTTGGTGCAAAAACCTTATAAGATCATATGAATAAAGGTAACTGAAGATGGCCTGTTGGCCCATACGAGGCAGCTCCTATTTATAACCACCCAAACTCATTCTAACCTACGTGTCTAAACTACACTTGAAGCAATCAAGGGATAATACTTCTATTACGTTACGCGGTAATTTGTTCAACAAATAAACAACAATGCATTAACAGTATTTACCCAGGTCTTTGCCAAACCTAAACTTATACAATTTATACCAATTGTTTCGTGTTCTGTCTTGGGTTGATGTTTTTATTACCTTATTGATATCGCATTTGTTATCAACGTCGATGAGGTAAGAGGTATACAAGTGATGAACGGACATAACATAATTATGATATGAACAAATCCGTAATTAAAATCCATAATTATGATATGAACAAGGCCGTAATGAGGGTTCGAACCTACGCACGGGATGTTCCCAGAAAAGAACATAAGAATAAAGGTAACTGCAGAAAGCCTATACGAAGCAGTTCCTATTCATAGCCACCCAGTTATAACATAATAAAAATCATAATTATAAAGGTAACTGCAGAAGGCCTATTGGCCCATAAAAGGCAGCTTCTATTTATAATCCCCCAATCCCACTCATATTCATGTCCAACCCACGCTTGAACCAATCGAGGGATCCCACCTCCACTACGTTATGCGGTAATTGGTTCCACAACTCAACAAACCGGTTACCATAACAGTATTTACCCAGGTCTTTCCTAAATCTAAACATATACAATTTATGCTCATTGTTTCGTGTTCTGTCTTATGCTGATACCTTTAATACCCAACTAATATCCCTTTTGTTATATCTATTCATCCACTTGTAAAAACCTGTATCATAAGAACAAAGGCAACTGCAGAAGGCCTATTGGCCCATCCGAGGCAGCTCCTATTTAGAACCACCCAATCCCACTTAAATACATGTCCAACCCACGCTTGAAACAATCGAGGGGACCCCACCTCAACCACGTTACGCGGTAATTGGTTCCACAAATCAACAACCCTGTTACTGAATCAGTATTTACCCAAGTCTTTCCTAAATCAAAATTTATCCAATTTATACCCATTGTTTCGTGTTCTGACTTGTGTTGATACTTTTAATACCTTATCAATATCCCCTATGTTGTGTACATTCATCCACTTGTAAACCTCTATTATGTCACCCCTAACTCTTCGCCTTTCCAGTGAATGCACGTTAAGCTTTGTTAATCTTTCTTTATCGATTCTATAATACAGCGACCAAAACTGAACTGTATAATCTAAATGGGGCCTAACCAGAGCAATATAGCTGAAGAACAACAACAGGTCTCTTCTTAATCATTGTTCGATTAATAAATCCCAGTGTCCTATTTCTCTTATTACGAACATTCATGCATATATCCTTTGGTTTTAAATTCTTACTAATCATAACTCCCAGATCTCTCTCGCAATCTCAACACCAGCTAGCTCGAATCTTGTAATTCTATCATCATTACCTAGCCTCAGAACTTTACATTTATCAGCATTATACTGCATCTGCCAATCTTTTGACCATTTCAAAACCCTATTTAGATCAACTTGAATGATAGTGAGTTGTCTTCCTTGTTAATTTTCCAACCGATTTTTGTATCCGCGGCAAATTTGCAGATGTTGCAACTCAAACCTGAATCTAAATCATTTATATATATTATAATTAAAAGAGGTCCCAGGACAGAGCACTGAGGCGCTCCACTAACAACATTATCCCACTCTGACTTAACCCCATTTATACTAACTCTGTTTCCATTGGAATAGCCATGCTCTAATCCAACTTAATATAGCACCCCAAATACTCTGAGTCTCTATTTCGTTAATCAGTGCCCAATCTATTTTTTTATTCAGTGCCCCCCCAATACCTCCCGATGACTGCACCAGTGCTGATGTTGGTGGAGGCGTTTATGTTGAGGATGATCGGAGCTACCAAGGTGCTTGTTGCGTTGTGCTGTAGATAGAGGAACGGTGATTAGAACAGAGGTGTGTGTTGTAGGGAGACTTGCCGCACCTTATCTATTTGCCTGTTAACACACGCTTTTATTGACTCATTCCTACAGCTCAATCATCTAAGGGTTTCAATCCACACAAACAGTTCCAAGGACAGATTTCATGGCATATGCAATGGCATTCATATATAAATGAACCCCGACCCGAGCTTAAATTTGTATTTTTTCATGTCTATTAAGTTTTCGAGCTTATTAATGAATTACACTGCATCCAATTTGCCATATTGTAGGAACAAATAATAAATTGGAAGAATATTAAGTTTTATTTAATATATATAACCAAAGAACACTTTACAAAATAATTAAGGACAAATAACTTTAATGCAATTTGAAGAACATAAGAAACATAACATAATAATTGCAAATACATGATTCTTGAGGTTATCTTGAGATGATTTCGGGGCTTTTTAGTGTCCCCGCGGCCCGGTCCTCGACCAGGCCTCCACCCCCAGGAAGCAGCCCGTGACAGCTGACTAACTCCTGAGTACCTATTTACTGCTAGGTAACAGGGGCATTCAGGGTGAAAGAAACTTTGCCCATTTGTTTCTGCCTCGTGCGGGAATCGAACCCGAGCCACAGAATTACGAGTCCTGCGCGCTATCCACCAGGCTTTCGTGGCCCCAGTTGGAACCCACTGTCAGGTTCCAAAATTATTTTCATTAATTGTAAACTAATTCTCGGTATCTTCGTATCACTTTGTAAGTACATCATGCTTAAAATATTTAACAAAGCCGGGTTGTTTGCACGATTAGCACTTTTTAATAATAATAGCGAAAGGATTCGTTTAAAATTAGCTTGGCAGCGTACGTTTGGCACCATGTTTCACAATGTTCAGTAATTCAGTAAGTCTCATCGAGCGACCAAATTGGTCCTTAATCGGCACATACTTATGCAGCATATCTGTAATTGTATCCACCGACTGCTGGTTGTAGTCTGGGTGTTTCATAAACTCATTCCGAGTGTTAACGAGCATATTTATTAAAGCTCTTTCGTGCGTCTTTAATTTCTTTAGTTGCTCTTCAGTCATGAAATTTGGAATATTAATGGGTTTATCAATCAGCATACTATTCTTCTCATCGGCCAGAACACCAGAATCGATTTCGCGTTGAAGTTTGGTCCCTTCATTTTTCATTCTCATGTAGTTGAGAATCTGGAAAGAGTCAGCGCCCTTCATAACCTCAGTAGGAATGTTGGGGAGCAAGAGCTGCAATTGCGGCTGGAATGTTTCCTTGAATTCAGCATGTAACTTGAAAAAAGAGTTTGGGTCTTCAGTTAATTCAATTTCCCGTTTAACAAACCTGCCTTTTCTTTTTTCGGTTTTCGTGGCCTCATTAGGTACTATCGTTGAAAACAGCATATATACAATTGTAAACACTGACAAGACAGTGAATATTGTTGAGCTCCTGATTGCCATTGTTGAACTTTGGATGTCACAACTTCGCTCTAGAGGTTTCGTCGGTTGTACTGGATGATAATTGAACGCTACCTTTCTTTTATGTGGACTGAGGTGAGGTGGCGAGCAGTTGCCAAAACTATTTAAATTTATCTGGTTAGTAATTTCCTTAGCATTTAGCTGGATATGAAAATGTTCAGAAATCTTGCAAAATTGTTGGTGCAAAAACCTTATAAGATCATATGAATAAAGGTAACTGAAGATGGCCTGTTGGCCCATACGAGGCAGCTCCTATTTATAACCACCCAAACTCATTCTAACCTACGTGTCTAAACTACACTTGAAGCAATCAAGGGATAATACTTCTATTACGTTACGCGGTAATTTGTTCAACAAATAAACAACAATGCATTAACAGTATTTACCCAGGTCTTTGCCAAACCTAAACTTATACAATTTATACCAATTGTTTCGTGTTCTGTCTTGTGTTGATGTTTTTATTACCTTATTGATATCGCATTTGTTATCAACGTCGATGAGGTAAGAGGTATACAAGTGATGAACGGACATCACATATCATAACATAATTATGATATGAACAAATCCACAAAGGCCGTAATGAGGGTTCGAACCTACGCACGGGATGTTCCCAGAAAAGAACATAAGAATAAAGGTAACTGCAGAAAGCCTATACGAAGCAGTTCCTATTCATAGCCACCCAGTTATAACATAATAAAAATCATAATTATAAAGGTAACTGCAGAAGGCCTATTGGCCCATAAAAGGCAGCTTCTATTTATAATCCCCCAATCCCACTCATATTCATGTCCAACCCACGCTTGAACCAATCGAGGGATCCCACCTCCACTACGTTATGCGGTAATTGGTTCCACAACTCAACAAACCGGTTACCATAACAGTATTTACCCAGGTCTTTCCTAAATCTAAACATATACAATTTATGCTCATTGTTTCGTGTTCTGTCTTATGCTGATACCTTTAATACCCAACTAATATCCCTTTTGTTATATCTATTCATCCACTTGTAAAAACCTGTATCATAAGAACAAAGGCAACTGCAGAAGGCCTATTGGCCCATCCGAGGCAGCTCCTATTTAGAACCACCCAATCCCACTTAAATACATGTCCAACCCACGCTTGAAACAATCGAGGGGACCCCACCTCAACCACGTTACGCGGTAATTGGTTCCACAAATCAACAACCCTGTTACTGAATCAGTATTTACCCAAGTCTTTCCTAAATCAAAATTTATCCAATTTATACCCATTGTTTCGTGTTCTGACTTGTGTTGATACTTTTAATACCTTATCAATATCCCCTATGTTGTGTACATTCATCCACTTGTAAACCTCTATTATGTCACCCCTAACTCTTCGCCTTTCCAGTGAATGCACGTTAAGCTTTGTTAATCTTTCTTTATCCATTCTATAATACAGCGACCAAAACTGAACTGTATAATCTAAATGGGGCCTAACCAGAGCAATATAGCTGAAGAACAACAACAGGTCTCTTCTTAATCATTGTTCGATTAATAAATCCCAGTGTCCTATTTCTCTTATTACGAACATTCATGCATATATCCTTTGGTTTTAAATTCTTACTAATCATAACTCCCAGATCTCTCTCGCAATCTCAACACCAGCTAGCTCGAATCTTGTAATTCTATCATCATTACCTAGCCTCAGAACTTTACATTTATCAGCATTATACTGCATCTGCCAATCTTTTGACCATTTCAAAACCCTATTTAGATCAACTTGAATGATAGTGAGTTGTCTTCCTTGTTAATTTTCCAACCGATTTTTGTATCCGCGGCAAATTTGCAGATGTTGCAACTCAAACCTGAATCTAAATCATTTATATATATTATAATTAAAAGAGGTCCCAGGACAGAGCACTGAGGCGCTCCACTAACAACATTATCCCACTCTGACTTAACCCCATTTATACTAACTCTCTGTTTCCTTTGGAATAGCCATGCTCTAATCCAACTTAATATAGCACCCCAAATACTCTCTATTTCGTTAATCAGTGCCCAATCTATTTTTTTATTCAGTAAACCCCCAATACCTCCCGATGACTGCACCAGTGCTGATGTTGGTGGAGGCGTTTATGTTGAGGATGATCGGAGCTACCAAGGTGCTTGTTGCGTTGTGCTGTAGATAGAGGAACGGTGATTAGAACAGGTGTGTGTTGTAGGGAGACTTGCCGCACCTTATCTATTTGCCTGTTAACACACGCTTTTATTGACTCATTCCTACAGCTCAATCATCTAAGGGTTTCAATCCACACAAACAGTTCCAAGGACAGATTTCATGGCATATGCAATGGCATTCATATATAAATGAACCCCGACCCGAGCTTAAATTTGTATTTTTTCATGTCTATTAAGTTTTCGAGCTTATTAATGAATTACACTGCATCCAATTTGCCATATTGTAGGAACAAATAATAAACTGGAAGAATATTAAGTTTTATTTAATATATATAACCAAAGAACACTTTACAAAATAATTAAGGACAAATAACTTTAATGCAATTTGAAGAACATAAGAAACATAACATAGTAATTGCAAATACATGATTCTTGAGGTTATCTTGAGATGATTTCGGGGCTTTTTAGTGTCCCCGCGGCCCGGTCCTCGACCAGGCCTCCACCCCCAGGAAGCAGCCCGTGACAGCTGACTAACTCCTGAGTACTTATTTACTGCTAGGTAACAGGGGCATTCAGGGTGAAAGAAACTTTGCCCATTTGTTTCTGCCTCGTGCGGGAATCGAACCCGAGCCACAGAATTACGAGTCCTGCGCGCTATCCACCAGGCTTTCGTGGCCCCAGTTGGAACCCACTGTCAGGTTCCAAAATTATTTTCATTAATTGTAAACTAATTCTCGGTATCTTCGTATCACTTTGTAAGTACATCATGCTTAAAATATTTAACAAAGCCGGGTTGTTTGCACGATTAGCACTTGTTAATAATAATAGCGAAAGGATTCGTTTAAAATTAGCTTGGCAGCGTACGTTTGGCACCATGTTTCACAATGTTCAGTAATTCAGTAAGTCTCATCGAGCGACCAAATTGGTCCTTAATCGGCACATACTTATGCAGCATATCTGTAATTGTATCCACCGACTGCTGGTTGTAGTCTGGGTGTTTCATAAACTCATTCCGAGTGTTAACGAGCATATTTATTAAAGCTCTTTCGTGCGTCTTTAATTTCTTTAGTTGCTCTTCAGTCATGAAATTTGGAATATTAATGGGTTTATCAATCAGCATACTATTCTTCTCATCGGCCAGAACACCAGAATCGATTTCGCGTTGAAGTTTGGTCCCTTCATTTTTCATTCTCATGTAGTTGAGAATCTGGAAAGAGTCAGCGCCCTTCATAACCTCAGTAGGAATGTTGGGGAGCAAGAGCTGCAATTGCGGCTGGAATGTTTCCTTGAATTCAGCATGTAACTTGAAAAAAGAGTTTGGGTCTTCAGTTAATTCAATTTCCCGTTTAACAAACCTGCCTTTTCTTTTTTCGGTTTTCGTAGCCTCATTAGGTACTATCGTTGAAAACAGCAAATATACAATTGTAAACACTGACAGGACAGTGAATATTGTTGAGCTCCTGATTGCCATTGTTGAACTTTGGATGTCACAACTTCGCTCTAGAGGTTTCGTCGGTTGTACTGGATGATAATTGAACGCTACCTTTCTTTTATGTGGACTGAGGTGAGGTGGCGAGCAGTTGCCAAAACTATTTAAATTTATCTGGTTAGTAATTTCCTTAGCATTTAGCTGGATATGAAAATGTTCAGAAATCTTGCAAAATTGTTGGTGCAAAAACCTTATAAGATCATATGAATAAAGGTAACTGAAGATGGCCTGTTGGCCCATACGAGGCAGCTCCTATTTATAACCACCCAAACTCATTCTAACCTACGTGTCTAAACTACACTTGAAGCAATCAAGGGATAATACTTCTATTACGTTACGCGGTAATTTGTTCAACAAATAAACAACAATGCATTAACAGTATTTACCCAGGTCTTTGCCAAACCTAAACTTATACAATTTATACCAATTGTTTCGTGTTCTGTCTTGGGTTGATGTTTTTATTACCTTATTGATATCGCATTTGTTATCAACGTCGATGAGGTAAGAGGTATACAAGTGATGAACGGACATAACATAATTATGATATGAACAAATCCGTAATTAAAATCCATAATTATGATATGAACAAGGCCGTAATGAGGGTTCGAACCTACGCACGGGATGTTCCCAGAAAAGAACATAAGAATAAAGGTAACTGCAGAAAGCCTATACGAAGCAGTTCCTATTCATAGCCACCCAGTTATAACATAATAAAAATCATAATTATAAAGGTAACTGCAGAAGGCCTATTGGCCCATAAAAGGCAGCTTCTATTTATAATCCCCCAATCCCACTCATATTCATGTCCAACCCACGCTTGAACCAATCGAGGGATCCCACCTCCACTACGTTATGCGGTAATTGGTTCCACAACTCAACAAACCGGTTACCATAACAGTATTTACCCAGGTCTTTCCTAAATCTAAACATATACAATTTATGCTCATTGTTTCGTGTTCTGTCTTATGCTGATACCTTTAATACCCAACTAATATCCCTTTTGTTATATCTATTCATCCACTTGTAAAAACCTGTATCATAAGAACAAAGGCAACTGCAGAAGGCCTATTGGCCCATCCGAGGCAGCTCCTATTTAGAACCACCCAATCCCACTTAAATACATGTCCAACCCACGCTTGAAACAATCGAGGGGACCCCACCTCAACCACGTTACGCGGTAATTGGTTCCACAAATCAACAACCCTGTTACTGAATCAGTATTTACCCAAGTCTTTCCTAAATCAAAATTTATCCAATTTATACCCATTGTTTCGTGTTCTGACTTGTGTTGATACTTTTAATACCTTATCAATATCCCCTATGTTGTGTACATTCATCCACTTGTAAACCTCTATTATGTCACCCCTAACTCTTCGCCTTTCCAGTGAATGCACGTTAAGCTTTGTTAATCTTTCTTTATCGATTCTATAATACAGCGACCAAAACTGAACTGTATAATCTAAATGGGGCCTAACCAGAGCAATATAGCTGAAGAACAACAACAGGTCTCTTCTTAATCATTGTTCGATTAATAAATCCCAGTGTCCTATTTCTCTTATTACGAACATTCATGCATATATCCTTTGGTTTTAAATTCTTACTAATCATAACTCCCAGATCTCTCTCGCAATCTCAACACCAGCTAGCTCGAATCTTGTAATTCTATCATCATTACCTAGCCTCAGAACTTTACATTTATCAGCATTATACTGCATCTGCCAATCTTTTGACCATTTCAAAACCCTATTTAGATCAACTTGAATGATAGTGAGTTGTCTTCCTTGTTAATTTTCCAACCGATTTTTGTATCCGCGGCAAATTTGCAGATGTTGCAACTCAAACCTGAATCTAAATCATTTATATATATTATAATTAAAAGAGGTCCCAGGACAGAGCACTGAGGCGCTCCACTAACAACATTATCCCACTCTGACTTAACCCCATTTATACTAACTCTGTTTCCTTTGGAATAGCCATGCTCTAATCCAACTTAATATAGCACCCCAAATACTCTGAGTCTCTATTTCGTTAATCAGTGCCCAATCTATTTTTTTATTCAGTGCCCCCCCAATACCTCCCGATGACTGCACCAGTGCTGATGTTGGTGGAGGCGTTTATGTTGAGGATGATCGGAGCTACCAAGGTGCTTGTTGCGTTGTGCTGTAGATAGAGGAACGGTGATTAGAACAGAGGTGTGTGTTGTAGGGAGACTTGCCGCACCTTATCTATTTGCCTGTTAACACACGCTTTTATTGACTCATTCCTACAGCTCAATCATCTAAGGGTTTCAATCCACACAAACAGTTCCAAGGACAGATTTCATGGCATATGCAATGGCATTCATATATAAATGAACCCCGACCCGAGCTTAAATTTGTATTTTTTCATGTCTATTAAGTTTTCGAGCTTATTAATGAATTACACTGCATCCAATTTGCCATATTGTAGGAACAAATAATAAATTGGAAGAATATTAAGTTTTATTTAATATATATAACCAAAGAACACTTTACAAAATAATTAAGGACAAATAACTTTAATGCAATTTGAAGAACATAAGAAACATAACATAATAATTGCAAATACATGATTCTTGAGGTTATCTTGAGATGATTTCGGGGCTTTTTAGTGTCCCCGCGGCCCGGTCCTCGACCAGGCCTCCACCCCCAGGAAGCAGCCCGTGACAGCTGACTAACTCCTGAGTACCTATTTACTGCTAGGTAACAGGGGCATTCAGGGTGAAAGAAACTTTGCCCATTTGTTTCTGCCTCGTGCGGGAATCGAACCCGAGCCACAGAATTACGAGTCCTGCGCGCTATCCACCAGGCTTTCGTGGCCCCAGTTGGAACCCACTGTCAGGTTCCAAAATTATTTTCATTAATTGTAAACTAATTCTCGGTATCTTCGTATCACTTTGTAAGTACATCATGCTTAAAATATTTAACAAAGCCGGGTTGTTTGCACCATTAGCACTTTTTAATAATAATAGCGAAAGGATTCGTTTAAAATTAGCTTGGCAGCGTACGTTTGGCACCATGTTTCACAATGTTCAGTAATTCAGTAAGTCTCATCGAGCGACCAAATTGGTCCTTAATCGGCACATACTTATGCAGCATATCTGTAATTGTATCCACCGACTGCTGGTTGTAGTCTGGGTGTTTCATAAACTCATTCCGAGTGTTAACGAGCATATTTATTAAAGCTCTTTCGTGCGTCTTTAATTTCTTTAGTTGCTCTTCAGTCATGAAATTTGGAATATTAATGGGTTTATCAATCAGCATACTATTCTTCTCATCGGCCAGAACACCAGAATCGATTTCGCGTTGAAGTTTGGTCCCTTCATTTTTCATTCTCATGTAGTTGAGAATCTGGAAAGAGTCAGCGCCCTTCATAACCTCAGTAGGAATGTTGGGGAGCAAGAGCTGCAATTGCGGCTGGAATGTTTCCTTGAATTCAGCATGTAACTTGAAAAAAGAGTTTGGGTCTTCAGTTAATTCAATTTCCCGTTTAACAAACCTGCCTTTTCTTTTTTCGGTTTTCGTGGCCTCATTAGGTACTATCGTTGAAAACAGCAAATATACAATTGTAAACACTGACAAGACAGTGAATATTGTTGAGCTCCTGATTGCCATTGTTGAACTTTGGATGTCACAACTTCGCTCTAGAGGTTTCGTCGGTTGTACTGGATGATAATTGAACGCTACCTTTCTTTTATGTGGACTGAGGTGAGGTGGCGAGCAGTTGCCAAAACTATTTAAATTTATCTGGTTAGTAATTTCCTTAGCATTTAGCTGGATATGAAAATGTTCAGAAATCTTGCAAAATTGTTGGTGCAAAAACCTTATAAGATCATATGAATAAAGGTAACTGAAGATGGCCTGTTGGCCCATACGAGGCAGCTCCTATTTATAACCACCCAAACTCATTCTAACCTACGTGTCTAAACTACACTTGAAGCAATCAAGGGATAATACTTCTATTACGTTACGCGGTAATTTGTTCAACAAATAAACAACAATGCATTAACAGTATTTACCCAGGTCTTTGCCAAACCTAAACTTATACAATTTATACCAATTGTTTCGTGTTCTGTCTTGTGTTGATGTTTTTATTACCTTATTGATATCGCATTTGTTATCAACGTCGATGAGGTAAGAGGTATACAAGTGATGAACGGACATCACATATCATAACATAATTATGATATAAACAAATCCACAAAGGCCGTAATGAGGGTTCGAACCTACGCACGGGATGTTCCCAGAAAAAAACATAAGAATAAAGGTAACTGCAGAAAGCCTATACGAAGCAGTTCCTATTCATAGCCACCCAGTTATAACATAATAAAAATCATAATTATAAAGTTAACTGCAGAAGGCCTATTGGCCCATAAAAGGCAGCTTCTATTTATAATCCCCCAATCCCACTCATATTCATGTCCAACCCACGCTTGAACCAATCGAGGGATCCCACCTCCACTACGTTATGCGGTAATTGGTTCCACAACTCAACAAACCGGTTACTGAATCAGTATTTACCCAAGTCTTTCCTAAATCAAAATTTATCCAATTTATACCCATTGTTTCGTGTTCTGACTTGTGTTGATACTTTTAATACCTTATCAATATCCCCTATGTTGTGTACATTCATCCACTTGTAAACCTCTATTATGTCACCCCTAACTCTTCGCCTTTCCAGTGAATGCACGTTAAGCTTTGTTAATCTTTCTTTATCCATTCTATAATACAGCGACCAAAACTGAACTGTATAATCTAAATGGGGCCTAACCAGAGCAATATAGCTGAAGAACAACAACAGGTCTCTTCTTAATCATTGTTCGATTAATAAATCCCAGTGTCCTATTTCTCTTATTACGAACATTCATGCATATATCCTTTGGTTTTAAATTCTTACTAATCATAACTCCCAGATCTCTCTCGCAATCTCAACACCAGCTAGCTCGAATCTTGTAATTCTATCATCATTACCTAGCCTCAGAACTTTACATTTATCAGCATTATACTGCATCTGCCAATCTTTTGACCATTTCAAAACCCTATTTAGATCAACTTGAATGATAGTGAGTTGTCTTCCTTGTTAATTTTCCAACCGATTTTTGTATCCGCGGCAAATTTGCAGATGTTGCAACTCAAACCTGAATCTAAATCATATATATATATTATAATTAAAAGAGTTCCCAGGACAGAGCACTGAGGCGCTCCACTAACATTATCCCACTCTGACTTAACCCCATTTATACTAACTCTCTGTTTCTTTTGGAATAGCCATGCTCTAATCCAACTTAATATAGCACCCCAAATACTCTCTATTTCGTTAATCAGTGCCCAATCTATTTTTTTATTCAGTGCACCCCCAATACCTCCCGATGACTGCACCAGTGCTGATGTTGGTGGAGGCGTTTATGTTGAGGATGATCGGAGCTACCAAGGTGCTTGTTGCGTTGTGCTGTAGATAGAGGAACGGTGATTAGAACAGAGGTGTGTGCTGTAGGGAGACTTGCCGCACCTTATCTATTTGCCTGTTAACACACGCTTTTATTGACTCATTCCTACAGCTCAATCATCTAAGGGTTTCAATCTACACAAACAGTTCCACGGACAGATTTCATGGCATATGCAATGGCATTCATATATAAATGAAACCCGACCCGAGCTTAAATTTGTATTTTTTCATGTCTATTAAGTTTTCGAGCTTATTAATGAATTACACTGCATCCAATTTGCCATATTGTAGGAACAAATAATAAACTGGAAGAATATTAAGTTTTATTTAATATATATAACCAAAGAACACTTTACAAAATAATTAAGGACAAATAACTTTAATGCAATTTGAAGAACATAAGAAACATAACATAGTAATTGCAAATACATGATTCTTGAGGTTATCTTGAGATGATTTCGGGGCTTTTTAGTGTCCCCGCGGCCCGGTCCTCGACCAGGCCTCCACCCCCAGGAAGCAGCCCGTGACAGCTGACTAACTCCTGAGTACCTATTTACTGCTAGGTAACAGGGGCATTCAGGGTGAAAGAAACTTTGCCCATTTGTTTCTGCCTCGTGCGGGAATCGAACCCGAGCCACAGAATTACGAGTCCTGCGCGCTATCCACCAGGCTTTCGTGGCCCCAGTTGGAACCCACTGTCAGGTTCCAAAATTATTTTCATTAATTGTAAACTAATTCTCGGTATCTTCGTATCACTTTGTAAGTACATCATGCTTAAAATATTTAACAAAGCCGGGTTGTTTGCACGATTAGCACTTTTTAATAATAATAGCGAAAGGATTCGTTTAAAATTAGTTTGGCAGCGTACGTTTGGCACCATGTTTCACAATGTTCAGTAATTCAGTAAGTCTCATCGAGCGACCAAATTGGTCCTTAATCGGCACATACTTATGCAGCATATCTGTAATTGTATCCACCGACTGCTGGTTGTAGTCTGGGTGTTTCATAAACTCATTCCGAGTGTTAACGAGCATATTTATTAAAGCTCTTTCGTGCGTCTTTAATTTCTTTAGTTGCTCTTCAGTCATGAAATTTGGAATATTAATGGGTTTATCAATCAGCATACTATTCTTCTCATCGGCCAGAACACCAGAATCGATTTCGCGTTGAAGTTTGGTCCCTTCATTTTTCATTCTCATGTAGTTGAGAATCTGGAAAGAGTCAGCGCCCTTCATAACCTCAGTAGGAATGTTGGGGAGCAAGAGCTGCAATTGCGGCTGGAATGTTTCCTTGAATTCAGCATGTAACTTGAAAAAAGAGTTTGGGTCTTCAGTTAATTCAATTTCCCGTTTAACAAACCTGCCTTTTCTTTTTTCGGTTTTCGTGGCCTCATTAGGTACTATCGTTGAAAACAGCAAATATACAATTGTAAACACTGACAGGACAGTGAATATTGTTGAGCTCCTGATTGCCATTGTTGAACTTTGGATGTCACAACTTCGCTCTAGAGGTTTCGTCGGTTGTACTGGATGATAATTGAACGCTACCTTTCTTTTATGTGGACTGAGGTGAGGTGGCGAGCAGTTGCCAAAACTATTTAAATTTATCTGGTTAGTAATTTCCTTAGCATTTAGCTGGATATGAAAATGTTCAGAAATCTTGCAAAATTGTTGGTGCAAAAACCTTATAAGATCATATGAATAAAGGTAACTGAAGATGGCCTGTTGGCCCATACGAGGCAGCTCCTATTTATAACCACCCAAACTCATTCTAACCTACGTGTCTAAACTACACTTGAAGCAATCAAGGGATAATACTTCTATTACGTTACGCGGTAATTTGTTCAACAAATAAACAACAATGCATTAACAGTATTTACCCAGGTCTTTGCCAAACCTAAACTTATACAATTTATACCAATTGTTTCGTGTTCTGTCTTGTGTTGATGTTTTTATTACCTTATTGATATCGCATTTGTTATCAACGTCGATGAGGTAAGAGGTATACAAGTGATGAACGGACATCACATATCATAACATAATTATGATATGAACAAATCCACAAAGGCCATAATGAGGGTTCGAACCTACGCACGGGATGTTCCCAGAAAAGAACATAAGAATAAAGGTAACTGCAGAAAGCCTATACGAAGCAGTTCCTATTCATAGCCACCCAGTTATAACATAATAAAAATCATAATTATAAAGGTAACTGCAGAAGGCCTATTGGCCCATAAAAGGCAGCTTCTATTTATAATCCCCCAATCCCACTCATATTCATGTCCAACCCACGCTTGAACCAATCGAGGGATCCCACCTCCACTACGTTATGCGGTAATTGGTTCCACAACTCAACAAACCGGTTACCATAACAGTATTTACCCAGGTCTTTCCTAAATCTAAACATATACAATTTATGCTCATTGTTTCGTGTTCTGTCTTATGCTGATACCTTTAATACCCAACTAATATCCCTTTTGTTATATCTATTCATCCACTTGTAAAAACCTGTATCATAAGAACAAAGGCAACTGCAGAAGGCCTATTGGCCCATCCGAGGCAGCTCCTATTTAGAACCACCCAATCCCACTTAAATACATGTCCAACCCACGCTTGAAACAATCGAGGGGACCCCACCTCAACCACGTTACGCGGTAATTGGTTCCACAAATCAACAACCCTGTTACTGAATCAGTATTTACCCAAGTCTTTCCTAAATCAAAATTTATCCAATTTATACCCATTGTTTCGTGTTCTGACTTGTGTTGATACTTTTAATACCTTATTAACGAAGGTACCTTATTATTAGAAGTAACGAAGGAGGAGACCAGCAGTAAAGGGACCTCGTCTTGGAGAGTTGCGAAAGACAGGGGCCTTAAGAAGACTTTGATAAAGCCGCCTTCAAACGCCATAGCAACTTCAAATTCATTTGACGTTTTGGAGGACGAGTGCTGTGGTGAGACTGTGGATCGCGCAAAAGGGAAAGCAACGAAGAGAAAGGAAGCGCAGGCCCCTCAGAAAGTAAAGGAAGTACCTAAGCAAACATTAGTTGTGGGAGATTCCCAGATAAGGTATTTGGATAGAACGTTTTGTGCTAGAGATAGGGGGAACAGGTTAAGGGTTTGCTATCCCGGAGCTGGCATTGGTGATATTATAAACAACATGAATGATATTATGGCTGGTAATGGGAACAATCCCATTATTTGCATTAGCGTGGGAGGAAATGATGTTGGTCGAGTCAGGAGTGAGGAACTGATTCAGAGGTATAAAACAGCCATAGAGTTAGTTAGGAGCAAGGGAGGAATCCCGATCATATGTGGCATTCTTCCAAGAAAGGGAGTGGGAAATGAATGGATATCGAGGGCACTTGGTGTCAATTGCCGGCTGGAAAGATATTGCAAATCAAATGCAATATCTTTCATAGACAACTGGGAACACTTCTATGGAAGAAATGAAATGTATGCTCGTGATGGGGTGCATCTATCGAGAGCTGGGGTTGTTGCTGTTGCGAACTCGCTAGAAGAAGTGGTTAGAGGTGTTTGTTTGGGTTTAAACTGTTAGTAGATAGAGGTATGGGAATTGATTTGGAGGAAGGAGGTAATAAAAGTATGTGTTTGTGGGAGAAAGGAATTGGCAAAACGATCAGGGAAAGAGAAGGTCCGCAAAATAACAATTCACTTAGGGTATATTACACTAACAGTAGAAGTCTAAGAAATAAAATTAACGAATTAAATGCTCTTGTCTGCACAGAAAAAATAGATATTATTGCACTTACCGAAACGTGGATGAATGTAGAAAATAGAGAACTATTAGCTGAATATCAAATATATGGATTTAAACTATTTCACACAGATAGATATATTAGACGAGGAGGTGGAGTAGCCATATATGTTAGGGACAATTTGAAATGTAGTCTCAAAGAGGGAATCAAAACAGAGCCACACACAGAAACTATTTGGATTGAATTAAACGAAAAAGCTAATAATATTATAATAGGAGTAATATATAGGCCACCAAATTTAGACAGAATGGAAGCAAAGCATCTATGGGATGAAATATCTAGAGCATCTAGATCTAACAGTATTTATGTCATGGGTGACTTTAATTTTAGCGGAATAAACTGGTTGAACAAAACAGGGAATAGTGAAGCAGAAGATTTTCTAGAATTAATTGACGATTGCTTTCTTACGCAACACATTAAGGAACCAACACGGGAAAATAATATTTTAGATTTAGTGTTAACTAACAGGGAAACGCAAATTAATGACATCGAAATAGGGAGTGAGCTAGGGAGCAGTGATCACAAAGAAATCAGATTTAGCATAGAATGGAATAGACCAGTAGGAGAAAATTCTGTTAAAGTGCCAGATTTTCGAAAAGCTGATTTTAATAGCCTAAGAAATTTTTTGGGTCAAATTGATTGGAAAGGCTTGGGTATGGGGTGTGGGCCGGTCTTGGAGCGAGACATGAACCCAGCGATAGGTGACTTAAATGGGGATTTCGATGTGGATTCAATATATAACTTATTTAAGAATATTCTAAACAAAGCACAGGAACGTAGTATACCATACAAATTGAATAGATCGTATACTAATGACCCAAAGTGGATAACAAAGAATTTGAAGAACCTTATAGGTAAAAAGAGAGCTTGGTACAAAAGGATTAAAAATGGGGAGGTCACTTTAGAACAGGAATTCGTACAACTGGTTAGAAATGTTAAAAAAGAGATAAGGAAAGCAAAAAGAAACTATGAAGTTCGCATAGCAGGGCAAGCAAAGACAAATCCTAAAGGGTTTTTTCAGTTATATCGTACTAAGACTAGGGAAAGGATAGGTCCATTAAAAACTGAGACAGGTCAAATAACAGATAGTGATGAAGAGATGAGTAGTATTTTTAATAAATATTTTGTATCGGTATTTACTAAAGAGGAACTTAACAATATGCCTTCAGCCGAACAAGTCTATGTGGGTGGGGACGAGGACAGGTTGACGAGTTTAGCAGTTACCAGGGAGGATGTTCTTAAACAAATAGTAAAACTCAAACCAAACAAATCCCCAGGGCCGGATGAAGTGTTTGCTAGGGTGCTTAAAGAATGCAAAGAGGAGCTTTGTGACCCACTGTCAACCATATTTAATAAATCAATAGAGTCAGGCAGAGTGCCAGAGTTTTGGAAAGTTGCTAATGTGATACCAGTTTTTAAGAAAGGAGATAGATCACTTGCGTCTAACTATCGACCAATTAGCCTAACGTCTATTGTGGGAAAGTTACTCGAATCTATAATAGCAAATAAAATTCGTCTTCATCTTGAAAAACATAAATTAATAATTGAGTCGCAACATGGTTTTATAAATGGCCGTTCATGTTTAACAAATTTGTTATCTTTTTATTCTAGCATTGTTGAGGCAGTTGATAGTGGTAAGGATTGCGATGTTGTATACCTTGACTTTAGCAAAGCTTTTGATACAGTGCCACATGAAAGACTGATTAAAAAAATAGAGTCTCATGGTATTGGGGGTGCTATATTAAGCTGGATTAGGGCATGGCTATACCAAAGGAAACAGAGAGTTAGTATAAATGGAATCAAGTCAGAGTGGGAAAATGTTGTAAGTGGAGTGCCTCAAGGCTCTGTCCTGGGACCTCTGTTGTTTATAATATATATAAATGATTTAGATTCAGGTTTGAGTAGCAACATTTGCAAATTTGCCGATGATACGAAAATCGGTAGGGAAATTAATTCGGAGGAGGACTCACTATCACTTCAAGTTGATCTAGATAGGGTTTTCAAATGGTCAAAGGATTGGCAGATGCAGTTTAATGCTGATAAATGTAAAGTTCTGAGGTTAGGTAATGATGATAGAGTTACAAGATACGAGCTAGATGGTGTTGTGATTGCGAAGTCGGATTGCGAAAGGGATCTGGGAGTTATGATTAGTAAGAATTTAAAACAAAAGGATCAATGCATAAATGTTCGTAATAAGGCAAATCGGACACTTGGATTTATTAATCGCAGCGTTAGTAACAAGACACCTGGTGTGGTTCTCAAGCTATATCTTGCTCTAGTTAGGCCCCATTTAGATTATGCAGTTCAGTTTTGGTCGCCATATTATAGAATGGATATAAATTCACTTGAACGTGTCCAGCGTAGGATGACTAAGTTAATTCCCCAAATTAGAAATCTTTCATAGGAAGAAAGATTAACAAAGCTTAAGTTGCATTCACTGGAAAGGCGAAGAGTTAGGGGTGACATGATAGAGGTTTACAAGTGGATGAATGGACATAACCGAGGGGATATTAATAGGGTATTAAAAGTATCAACACAGGACAGAACACGAAACAATGGATATAAATTGGATAAGTTTAGATTTAGGAAAGACTTGGGTAAATACTGGTTCAGTAACAGGGTTGTTGATTTGTGGAACCAATTGCCGCGTAACATTGTGGAGGTGGGGTCCCTCAATTGTTTCAAGCACGGGTTGGACAAGTATATGAGTGGGATTGGGTGGTTATAGAATAGGAGCTGCCTCGTATGGGCCAATAGGCCTTCTGCAGTTACCTTTGTTCTTATGTTCTTATCAATATCCCCTATGTTGTTTACATTCATCCACTTGTAAACCTCTATTATGTCACCCCTAACTCTTCGCCTTTCCAGTGAATGCACGTTAAGCTTTGTTAATCTTTCTTTATCCATTCTATAATACAGCGACCAAAACTGAACTGTATAATCTAAATGGGGCCTAACCAGAGCAATATAGCTGAAGAACAACAACAGGTCTCTTCTTAATCATTGTTCGATTAATAAATCCCAGTGTCCTATTTCTCTTATTACGAACATTCATGCATATATCCTTTGGTTTTAAATTCTTACTAATCATAACTCCCAGATCTCTCTCGCAATCTCAACACCAGCTAGCTCGAATCTTGTAATTCTATCATCATTACCTAGCCTCAGAACTTTACATTTATCAGCATTATACTGCATCTGCCAATCTTTTGACCATTTCAAAACCCTATTTAGATCAACTTGAATGATAGTGAGTTGTCTTCCTTGTTAATTTTCCAACCGATTTTTGTATCCGCGGCAAATTTGCAGATGTTGCAACTCAAACCTGAATCTAAATCATTTATATATATTATAATTAAAAGAGGTCCCAGGACAGAGCACTGAGGCGCTCCACTAACAACATTATCCCACTCTGACTTAACCCCATTTATACTAACTCTGTTTCCTTTGGAATAGCCATGCTCTAATCCAACTTAATATAGCACCCCAAATACTCTCTATTTCGTTAATCAGTGCCCAATCTATTTTTTTATTCAGTGCACCCCCAATACCTCCCGATGACTGCACCAGTGCTGATGTTGGTGGAGGCGTTTATGTTGAGGATGATCGGAGCTACCAAGGTGCTTGTTGCGTTGTGCTGTAGATAGAGGAACGGTGATTAGAACAGAGGTGTGTGTTGTAGGGAGACTTGCCGCACCTTATCTATTTGCCTGTTAACACACGCTTTTATTGACTCATTCCTACAGCTCAATCATCTAAGGGTTTCAATCCACACAAACAGTTCCAAGGACAGATTTCATGGCATATGCAATGGCATTCATATATAAATGAACCCCGACCCGAGCTTAAATTTGTATTTTTTCATGTCTATTAAGTTTTCGAGCTTATTAATGAATTACACTGCATCCAATTTGCCATATTGTAGGAACAAATAATAAACTGGAAGAATATTAAGTTTTATTTAATATATATAACCAAAGAACACTTTACAAAATAATTAAGGACAAATAACTTTAATGCAATTTGAAGAACATAAGAAACATAACATAGTAATTGCAAATACATGATTCTTGAGGTTATCTTGAGATGATTTCGGGGCTTTTTAGTGTCCCCGCGGCCCGGTCCTCGACCAGGCCTCCACCCCCAGGAAGCAGCCCGTGACAGCTGACTAACTCCTGAGTACCTATTTACTGCTAGGTAACAGGGGCATTCAGGGTGAAAGAAACTTTGCCCATTTGTTTCTGCCTCGTGCGGGAATCGAACCCGAGCCACAGAATTACGAGTCCTGCGCGCTATCCACCAGGCTTTCGTGGCCCCAGTTGGAACCTACTGTCAGGTTCCAAAATTATTTTCATTAATTGTAAACTAATTCTCGGTATCTTCGTATCACTTTGTAAGTACATCATGCTTAAAATATTTAACAAAGCCGGGTTGTTTGCACGATTAGCACTTTTTAATAATAATAGCGAAAGGATTCGTTTAAAATTAGTTTGGCAGCGTACGTTTGGCACCATGTTTCACAATGTTCAGTAATTCAGTAAGTCTCATCGAGCGACCAAATTGGTCCTTAATCGGCACATACTTATGCAGCATATCTGTAATTGTATCCACCGACTGCTGGTTGTAGTCTGGGTGTTTCATAAACTCATTCCGAGTGTTAACGAGCATATTTATTAAAGCTCTTTCGTGCGTCTTTAATTTCTTTAGTTGCTCTTCAGTCATGAAATTTGGAATATTAATGGGTTTATCAATCAGCATACTATTCTTCTCATCGGCCAGAACACCAGAATCGATTTCGCGTTGAAGTTTGGTCCCTTCATTTTTCATTCTCATGTAGTTGAGAATCTGGAAAGAGTCAGCGCCCTTCATAACCTCAGTAGGAATGTTGGGGAGCAAGAGCTGCAATTGCGGCTGGAATGTTTCCTTGAATTCAGCATGTAACTTGAAAAAAAGAGTTTGGGTCTTCAGTTAATTCCATTTCCCGTTTAACAAACCTGCCTTTTCTTTTTTCGGTTTTCGTGGCCTCATTAGGTACTATCGTTGAAAACAGCAAATATACAATTGTAAACACTGACAGGACAGTGAATATTGTTGAGCTCCTGATTGCCATTGTTGAATTTTGGATGTCACAACTTCGCTCTAGAGGTTTCGTCGGTTGTACTGGATGATAATTGAACGCTACCTTTCTTTTATGTGGACTGAGGTGAGGTGGCGAGCAGTTGCCAAAACTATTTAAATTTATCTGGTTAGTAATTTCCTTAGCATTTAGCTGGATATGAAAATGTTCAGAAATCTTGCAAAATTGTTGGTGCAAAAACCTTATAAGATCATATGAATAAAGGTAACTGAAGATGGCCTGTTGGCCCATACGAGGCAGCTCCTATTTATAACCACCCAAACTCATTCTAACCTACGTGTCTAAACTACACTTGAAGCAATCAAGGGATAATACTTCTATTACGTTACGCGGTAATTTGTTCAACAAATAAACAACAATGCATTAACAGTATTTACCCAGGTCTTTGCCAAACCTAAACTTATACAATTTATACCAATTGTTTCGTGTTCTGTCTTGTGTTGATGTTTTTATTACCTTATTGATATCGCATTTGTTATCAACGTCGATGAGGTAAGAGGTATACAAGTGATGAACGGACATAACATAATTATGATATGAACAAATCCACAAAGGCCGTAATGAGGGTTCGAACCTACGCACGGGATGTTCCCAGAAAAGAACATAAGAATAAAGGTAACTGCAGAAAGCCTATACGAAGCAGTTCCTATTCATAGCCACCCAGTTATAACATAATAAAAATCATAATTATAAAGGTAACTGCAGAAGGCCTATTGGCCCATAAAAGGCAGCTTCTATTTATAATCCCCCAATCCCACTCATATTCATGTCCAACCCACGCTTGAACCAATCGAGGGATCCCACCTCCACTACGTTATGCGGTAATTGGTTCCACAACTCAACAAACCGGTTACCATAACAGTATTTACCCAGGTCTTTCCTAAATCTAAACATATACAATTTATGCTCATTGTTTCGTGTTCTGTCTTATGCTGATACCTTTAATACCCAACTTATATCCCTTTTGTTATATCTATTCATCCACTTGTAAAAACCTGTATCATAAGAACAAAGGCAACTGCAGAAGGCCTATTGGCCCATCCGAGGCAGCTCCTATTTAGAACCACCCAATCCCACTTAAATACATGTCCAACCCACGCTTGAAACAATCGAGGGGACCCCACCTCAACTACGTTACGCGGTAATTGGTTCCACAAATCAACAACCCTGTTACTGAATCAGTATTTACCCAAGTCTTTCCTAAATCAAAATTTATCCAATTTATACCCATTGTTTCGTGTTCTGACTTGTGTTGATACTTTTAATACCTTATCAATATCCCCTATGTTGTGTACATTCATCCACTTGTAAACCTCTATTATGTCACCCCTAACACTTCGCCTTTCCAGTGAATGCACGTTAAGCTTTGTTAATCTTTCTTTATCCATTCTATAATACAGCGACCAAAACTGAACTGTATAATCTAAATGGGGCCTAACCAGAGCACTATAGCTGAAGAACAACAACAGGTCTCTTCTTAATCATTGTTCGATTAATAAATCCCAGTGTCCTATTTCTCTTATTACGAACATTCATGCATATATCCTTTGGTTTTAAATTCTTACTAATCATAACTCCCAGATCTCTCTCGCAATCTCAACACCAGCTAGCTCGAATCTTGTAATTCTATCATCATTACCTAGCCTCAGAACTTTACATTTATCAGCATTATACTGCATCTGCCAATCTTTTGTCCATTTCAAAACCCTATTTAGATCAACTTGAATGATAGTGAGTTGTCTTCCTTGTTAATTTTCCAACTGATTTTTGTATCCGCGGCAAATTTGCAGATGTTGCAACTCAAACCTGAATCTAAATCATTTATATATATTATAATTAAAAGAGGTCCCAGGACAGAGCACTGAGGCGCTCCACTAACAACATTATCCCACTCTGACTTAACCCCATTTATACTAACTCTCTGTTTCCTTTGGAATAGCCATGCTCTAATCCAACTTAATATAGCACCCCAAATACTCTGAGTCTCTATTTCGTTAATCAGTGCCCAATCTATTTTTTTATTCAGTGCACCCCCAATACCTCCCGATGACTGCACCAGTGCTGATGTTGGTGGAGGCGTTTATGTTGAGGATGATCGGAGCTACCAAGGTGCTTGTTGCGTTGTGCTGTAGATAGAGGAACGGTGATTAGAACAGAGGTGTGTGTTGTAGGGAGACTTGCCGCACCTTATCTATTTGCCTGTTAACACACGCTTTTATTGACTCATTCCTACAGCTCAATCATCTAAGGGTTTCAATCTACACAAACAGTTCCAAGGACAGATTTCATGGCATATGCAATGGCATTCATATATAAATGAACCCCGACCCGAGCTTAAATTTGTATTTTTTCATGTCTATTAAGTTTTCGAGCTTATTAATGAATTACACTGCATCCAATTTGCCATATTGTAGGAACAAATAATAAACTGGAAGAATATTAAGTTTTATTTAATATATATAACCAAAGAACACTTTACAAAATAATTAAGGACAAATAACTTTAATGCAATTTGAAGAACATAAGAAACATAACATAGTAATTGCAAATACATGATTCTTGAGGTTATCTTGAGATGATTTCGGGGCTTTTTAGTGTCCCCGCGGCCCGGTCCTCGACCAGGCCTCCACCCCCAGGAAGCAGCCCGTGACAGCTGACTAACTCCTGAGTACCTATTTACTGCTAGGTAACAGGGGCATTCAGGGTGAAAGAAACTTTGCCCATTTGTTTCTGCCTCGTGCGGGAATCGAACCCGAGCCACAGAATTACGAGTCCTGCGCGCTATCCACCAGGCTTTCGTGGCCCCAGTTGGAACCCACTGTCAGGTTCCAAAATTATTTTCATTAATTGTAAACTAATTCTCGGTATCTTCGTATCACTTTGTAAGTACATCATGCTTAAAATATTTAACAAAGCCGGGTTGTTTGCACGATTAGCACTTTTTAATAATAATAGCGAAAGGATTCGTTTAAAATTAGTTTGGCAGCGTACGTTTGGCACCATGTTTCACAATGTTCAGTAATTCAGTAAGTCTCATCGAGCGACCAAATTGGTCCTTAATCGGCACATACTTATGCAGCATATCTGTAATTGTATCCACCGACTGCTGGTTGTAGTCTGGGTGTTTCATAAACTCATTCCGAGTGTTAACGAGCATATTTATTAAAGCTCTTTCGTGCGTCTTTAATTTCTTTAGTTGCTCTTCAGTCATGAAATTTGGAATATTAATGGGTTTATCAATCAGCATACTATTCTTCTCATCGGCCAGAACACCAGAATCGATTTCGCGTTGAAGTTTGGTCCCTTCATTTTTCATTCTCATGTAGTTGAGAATCTGGAAAGAGTCAGCGCCCTTCATAACCTCAGTAGGAATGTTGGGGAGCAAGAGCTGCAATTGCGGCTGGAATGTTTCCTTGAATTCAGCATGTAACTTGAAAAAAGAGTTTGGGTCTTCAGTTAATTCAATTTCCCGTTTAACAAACCTGCCTTTTCTTTTTTCGGTTTTCGTGGCCTCATTAGGTACTATCGTTGAAAACAGCAAATATACAATTGTAAACACTGACAGGACAGTGAATATTGTTGAGCTCCTGATTGCCATTGTTGAACTTTGGATGTCACAACTTCGCTCTAGAGGTTTCGTCGGTTGTACTGGATGATAATTGAACGCTACCTTTCTTTTATGTGGACTGAGGTGAGGTGGCGAGCAGTTGCCAAAACTATTTAAATTTATCTGGTTAGTAATTTCCTTAGCATTTAGCTGGATATGAAAATGTTCAGAAATCTTGCAAAATTGTTGGTGCAAAAACCTTATAAGATCATATGAATAAAGGTAACTGAAGATGGCCTGTTGGCCCGTACGAGGCAGCTCCTATTTATAACCACCCAAACTCATTCTAACCTACGTGTCTAAACTACACTTGAAGCAATCAAGGGATAATACTTCTATTACGTTACGCGGTAATTTGTTCAACAAATAAACAACAATGCATTAACAGTATTTACCCAGGTCTTTGCCAAACCTAAACTTATACAATTTATACCAATTGTTTCGTGTTCTGTCTTGTGTTGATGTTTTTATTACCTTATTGATATCGCATTTGTTATCAACGTCGATGAGGTAAGAGGTATACAAGTGATGAACGGACATCACATATCATAACATAATTATGATATGAACAAATCCACAAAGGCCATAATGAGGGTTCGAACCTACGCACGGGATGTTCCCAGAAAAGAACATAAGAATAAAGGTAACTGCAGAAAGCCTATACGAAGCAGTTCCTATTCATAGCCACCCAGTTATAACATAATAAAAATCATAATTATAAAGGTAACTGCAGAAGGCCTATTGGCCCATAAAAGGCAGCTTCTATTTATAATCCCCCAATCCCACTCATATTCATGTCCAACCCACGCTTGAACCAATCGAGGGATCCCACCTCCACTACGTTATGCGGTAATTGGTTCCACAACTCAACAAACCGGTTACCATAACAGTATTTACCCAGGTCTTTCCTAAATCTAAACATATACAATTTATGCTCATTGTTTCGTGTTCTGTCTTATGCTGATACCTTTAATACCCAACTAATATCCCTTTTGTTATATCTATTCATCCACTTGTAAAAACCTGTATCATAAGAACAAAGGCAACTGCAGAAGGCCTATTGCCCCATCCGAGGCAGCTCCTATTTAGAACCACCCAATCCCACTTAAATACATGTCCAACCCACGATTGAAACAATCGAGGGGACCCCACCTCAACCACGTTACGCGGTAATTGGTTCCACAAATCAACAACCCTGTTACTGAATCAGTATTTACCCAAGTCTTTCCTAAATCAAAATTTATCCAATTTATACCCATTGTTTCGTGTTCTGACTTGTGTTGATACTTTTAATACCTTATTAACGAAGGTACCTTATTATTAGAAGTAACGAAGGAGGAGACCAGCAGTAAAGGGACCTCGTCTTGGAGAGTTGCGAAAGACAGGGGCCTTAAGAAGACTTTGATAAAGCCGCCTTCAAACGCCATAGCAACTTCAAATTCATTTGACGTTTTGGAGGACGAGTGCTGTGGTGAGACTGTGGATCGCGCAAAAGGGAAAGCAACGAAGAGAAAGGAAGCGCAGGCCCCTCAGAAAGTAAAGGAAGTACCTAAGCAAACATTAGTTGTGGGAGATTCCCAGATAAGGTATTTGGATAGAACGTTTTGTGCTAGAGATAGGGGGAACAGGTTAAGGGTTTGCTATCCCGGAGCTGGCATTGGTGATATTATAAACAACATGAATGATATTATGGCTGGTAATGGGAACAATCCCATTATTTGCATTAGCGTGGGAGGAAATGATGTTGGTCGAGTCAGGAGTGAGGAACTGATTCAGAGGTATAAAACAGCCATAGAGTTAGTTAGGAGCAAGGGAGGAATCCCGATCATATGTGGCATTCTTCCAAGAAAGGGAGTGGGAAATGAATGGATATCGAGGGCACTTGGTGTCAATTGCCGGCTGGAAAGATATTGCAAATCAAATGCAATATCTTTCATAGACAACTGGGAACACTTCTATGGAAGAAATGAAATGTATGCTCGTGATGGGGTGCATCTATCGAGAGCTGGGGTTGTTGCTGTTGCGAACTCGCTAGAAGAAGTGGTTAGAGGTGTTTGTTTGGGTTTAAACTGTTAGTAGATAGAGGTATGGGAATTGATTTGGAGGAAGGAGGTAATAAAAGTATGTGTTTGTGGGAGAAAGGAATTGGCAAAACGATCAGGGAAAGAGAAGGTCCGCAAAATAACAATTCACTTAGGGTATATTACACTAACAGTAGAAGTCTAAGAAATAAAATTAACGAATTAAATGCTCTTGTCTGCACAGAAAAAATAGATATTATTGCACTTACCGAAACGTGGATGAATGTAGAAAATAGAGAACTATTAGCTGAATATCAAATATATGGATTTAAACTATTTCACACAGATAGATATATTAGACGAGGAGGTGGAGTAGCCATATATGTTAGGGACAATTTGAAATGTAGTCTCAAAGAGGGAATCAAAACAGAGCCACACACAGAAACTATTTGGATTGAATTAAACGAAAAAGCTAATAATATTATAATAGGAGTAATATATAGGCCACCAAATTTAGACAGAATGGAAGCAAAGCATCTATGGGATGAAATATCTAGAGCATCTAGATCTAACAGTATTTATGTCATGGGTGACTTTAATTTTAGCGGAATAAACTGGTTGAACAAAACAGGGAATAGTGAAGCAGAAGATTTTCTAGAATTAATTGACGATTGCTTTCTTACGCAACACATTAAGGAACCAACACGGGAAAATAATATTTTAGATTTAGTGTTAACTAACAGGGAAACGCAAATTAATGACATCGAAATAGGGAGTGAGCTAGGGAGCAGTGATCACAAAGAAATCAGATTTAGCATAGAATGGAATAGACCAGTAGGAGAAAATTCTGTTAAAGTGCCAGATTTTCGAAAAGCTGATTTTAATAGCCTAAGAAATTTTTTGGGTCAAATTGATTGGAAAGGCTTGGGTATGGGGTGTGGGCCGGTCTTGGAGCGAGACATGAACCCAGCGATAGGTGACTTAAATGGGGATTTCGATGTGGATTCAATATATAACTTATTTAAGAATATTCTAAACAAAGCACAGGAACGTAGTATACCATACAAATTGAATAGATCGTATACTAATGACCCAAAGTGGATAACAAAGAATTTGAAGAACCTTATAGGTAAAAAGAGAGCTTGGTACAAAAGGATTAAAAATGGGGAGGTCACTTTAGAACAGGAATTCGTACAACTGGTTAGAAATGTTAAAAAAGAGATAAGGAAAGCAAAAAGAAACTATGAAGTTCGCATAGCAGGGCAAGCAAAGACAAATCCTAAAGGGTTTTTTCAGTTATATCGTACTAAGACTAGGGAAAGGATAGGTCCATTAAAAACTGAGACAGGTCAAATAACAGATAGTGATGAAGAGATGAGTAGTATTTTTAATAAATATTTTGTATCGGTATTTACTAAAGAGGAACTTAACAATATGCCTTCAGCCGAACAAGTCTATGTGGGTGGGGACGAGGACAGGTTGACGAGTTTAGCAGTTACCAGGGAGGATGTTCTTAAACAAATAGTAAAACTCAAACCAAACAAATCCCCAGGGCCGGATGAAGTGTTTGCTAGGGTGCTTAAAGAATGCAAAGAGGAGCTTTGTGACCCACTGTCAACCATATTTAATAAATCAATAGAGTCAGGCAGAGTGCCAGAGTTTTGGAAAGTTGCTAATGTGATACCAGTTTTTAAGAAAGGAGATAGATCACTTGCGTCTAACTATCGACCAATTAGCCTAACGTCTATTGTGGGAAAGTTACTCGAATCTATAATAGCAAATAAAATTCGTCTTCATCTTGAAAAACATAAATTAATAATTGAGTCGCAACATGGTTTTATAAATGGCCGTTCATGTTTAACAAATTTGTTATCTTTTTATTCTAGCATTGTTGAGGCAGTTGATAGTGGTAAGGATTGCGATGTTGTATACCTTGACTTTAGCAAAGCTTTTGATACAGTGCCATATGAAAGACTGATTAAAAAAAATAGAGTCTCATGGTATTGGGGGTGCTATATTAAGCTGGATTAGGGCATGGCTATACCAAAGGAAACAGAGAGTTAGTATAAATGGAATCAAGTCAGAGTGGGAAAATGTTGTAAGTGGAGTGCCTCAAGGCTCTGTCCTGGGACCTCTGTTGTTTATAATATATATAAATGATTTAGATTCAGGTTTGAGTAGCAACATTTGCAAATTTGCCGATGATACGAAAATCGGTAGGGAAATTAATTCGGAGGAGGACTCACTATCACTTCAAGTTGATCTAGATAGGGTTTTGAAATGGTCAAAGGATTGGCAGATGCAGTTTAATGCTGATAAATGTAAAGTTCTGAGGTTAGGTAATGATGATAGAGTTACAAGATACGAGCTAGATGGTGTTGTGATTGCGAAGTCGGATTGCGAAAGGGATCTGGGAGTTATGATTAGTAAGAATTTAAAACAAAAGGATCAATGCATAAATGTTCGTAATAAGGCAAATCGGACACTTGGATTTATTAATCGCAGCGTTAGTAACAAGACACCTGGTGTGGTTCTCAAGCTATATCTTGCTCTAGTTAGGCCCCATTTAGATTATGCAGTTCAGTTTTGGTCGCCATATTATAGAATGGATATAAATTCACTTGAACGTGTCCAGCGTAGGATGACTAAGTTAATTCCCCAAATTAGAAATCTTTCATATGAAGAAAGATTAACAAAGCTTAAGTTGCATTCACTGGAAAGGCGAAGAGTTAGGGGTGACATGATAGAGGTTTACAAGTGGATGAATGGACATAACCGAGGGGATATTAATAGGGTATTAAAAGTATCAACACAGGACAGAACACGAAACAATGGATATAAATTGGATAAGTTTAGATTTAGGAAAGACTTGGGTAAATACTGGTTCAGTAACAGGGTTGTTGATTTGTGGAACCAATTGCCGCGTAACATTGTGGAGGTGGGGTCCCTCAATTGTTTCAAGCACGGGTTGGACAAGTATATGAGTGGGATTGGGTGGTTATAGAATAGGAGCTGCCTCGTATGGGCCAATAGGCCTTCTGCAGTTACCTTTGTTCTTATGTTCTTATCAATATCCCCTATGTTGTGTACATTCATCCACTTGTAAACCTCTATTATGTCACCCCTAACTCTTCGCCTTTCCAGTGAATGCACGTTAAGCTTTGTTAATCTTTCTTTATCCATTCTATAATACAGCGACCAAAACTGAACTGTATAATCTAAATGGGGCCTAACCAGAGCAATATAGCTGAAGAACAACAACAGGTCTCTTCTTAATCATTGTTCGATTAATAAATCCCAGTGTCCTATTCTTACTAATCATAACTCCCAGATCTCTCTCGCAATCTCAACACCAGCTAGCTCGAATCTTGTAATTCTATCATCATTACCTAGCCTCAGAACTTTACATTTATCAGCATTATACTGCATCTGCCAATCTTTTGACCATTTCAAAACCCTATTTAGATCAACTTGAATGATAGTGAGTTGTCTTCCTTGTTAATTTTCCAACCGATTTTTGTATCCGCGGCAAATTTGCAGATGTTGCAACTCAAACCTGAATCTAAATCATTTATATATATTATAATTAAAAGAGGTCCCAGGACAGAGCACTGAGGCGCTCCACTAACAACATTATCCCACTCTGACTTAACCCCATTTATACTAACTCTCTGTTTCCTTTGGAATAGCCATGCTCTAATCCAACTTAATATAGCACCCCAAATACTCTCTATTTCGTTAATCAGTGCCCAATCTATTTTTTTATTCAGTGCACCCCCCAATACCTCTCGATGACTGCACCAGTGCTGATGTTGGTGGAGGCGTTTATGTTGAGGATGATCGGAGCTACCAAGGTGCTTGTTGCGTTGTGCTGTAGATAGAGGAACGGTGATTAGAACAGAGGTGTGTGTTGTAGGGAGACTTGCCGCACCTTATCTATTTGCCTGTTAACACACGCTTTTATTGACTCATTCCTACAGCTCAATCATCTAAGGGTTTTCAATCCACACAAACAGTTCCAAGGACAGATTTCATGGCATATGCAATGGCATTCATATATAAATGAACCCCGACCCGAGCTTAAATTTGTATTTTTTCATGTCTATTAAGTTTTCGAGCTTATTAATGAATTACACTGCATCCAATTTGCCATATTGTAGGAACAAATAATAAACTGGAAGAATATTAAGTTTTATTTAATATATATAACCAAAGAAACACTTTACAAAATAATTAAGGACAAATAACTTTAATGCAATTTGAAGAACATAAGAAACATAACATAGTAATTGCAAATACATGATTCTTGAGGTTATCTTGAGATGATTTCGGGGCTTTTTAGTGTCCCCGCGGCCCGGTCCTCGACCAGGCCTCCACCCCCAGGAAGCAGCCCGTGACAGCTGACTAACTCCTGAGTACCTATTTACTGCTAGGTAACAGGGGCATTCAGGGTGAAAGAAACTTTGCCCATTTGTTTCTGCCTCGTGCGGGAATCGAACCCGAGCCACAGAATTACGAGTCCTGCGCGCTATCCACCAGGCTTTCGTGGCCCCAGTTGGAACCTACTGTCAGGTTCCAAAATTATTTTCATTAATTGTAAACTAATTCTCGGTATCTTCGTATCACTTTGTAAGTACATCATGCTTAAAATATTTAACAAAGCCGGGTTGTTTGCACGATTAGCACTTTTTAATAATAATAGCGAAAGGATTCGTTTAAAATTAGTTTGGCAGCGTACGTTTGGCACCATGTTTCACAATGTTCAGTAATTCAGTAAGTCTCATCGAGCGACCAAATTGGTCCTTAATCGGCACATACTTATGCAGCATATCTGTAATTGTATCCACCGACTGCTGGTTGTAGTCCTGGGTGTTTCATAAACTCATTCCGAGTGTTAACGAGCATATTTATTAAAGCTCTTTCGTGCGTCTTTAATTTCTTTAGTTGCTCTTCAGTCATGAAATTTGGAATATTAATGGGTTTATCAATCAGCATACTATTTTCTCATCGGCCAGAACACCAGAATCGATTTCGCGTTGAAGTTTGGTCCCTTCATTTTTCATTCTCATGTAGTTGAGAATCTGGAAAGAGTCAGCGCCCTTCATAACCTCAGTAGGAATGTTGGGGAGCAAGAGCTGCAATTGCGGCTGGAATGTTTCCTTGAATTCAGCATGTAACTTGAAAAAAAGAGTTTGGGTCTTCAGTTAATTCCATTTCCCGTTTAACAAACCTGCCTTTCTTTTTTCGGTTTTCGTGGCCTCATTAGGTACTATCGTTGAAACAGCAAAATATACAATTGTAAACACTGACAGGACAGTGAATATTGTTGAGCTCCTGATTGCCATTGTTGAATTTTGGATGTCACAACTTCGCTCTAGAGGTTTCGTCGGTTGTACTGGATGATAATTGAACGCTACCTTTCTTTTATGTGGACTGAGGTGAGGTGGCGAGCAGTTGCCAAAACTATTTAAATTTATCTGGTTAGTAATTTCCTTAGCATTTAGCTGGATATGAAAATGTTCAGAAATCTTGCAAAATTGTTGGTGCAAAAACCTTATAAGATCATATGAATAAAGGTAACTGAAGATGGCCTGTTGGCCCATACGAGGCAGCTCCTATTTATAACCACCCAAACTCATTCTAACCTACGTGTCTAAACTACACTTGAAGCAATCAAGGGATAATACTTCTATTACGTTACGCGGTAATTTGTTCAACAAATAAACAACAATGCATTAACAGTATTTACCAGGTCTTTGCCAAACCTAAACTTATACAATTTATACCAATTGTTTCGTGTTCTGTCTTGTGTTGATGTTTTTATTACCTTATTGATATCGCATTTGTTATCAACGTCGATGAGGTAAGAGGTATACAAGTGATGAACGGACATAACATAATTATGATATGAACAAATCCACAAAGGCCGTAATGAGGGTTCGAACCTACGCACGGGATGTTCCCAGAAAAGAACATAAGAATAAAGGTAACTGCAGAAAGCCTATACGAAGCAGTTCCTATTCATAGCCACCCAGTTATAACAGTAATAAAAATCATAATTATAAAGGTAACTGCAGAAGGCCTATTGGCCCATAAAAGGCAGCTTCTATTTATAATCCCCCAATCCCACTCATATTCATGTCCAACCCACGCTTGAACCAATCGAGGGATCCCACCTCCACTACGTTATGCGGTAATTGGTTCCACAACTCAACAAACCGGTTACCATAACAGTATTTACCCAGGTCTTTCCTAAATCTAAAACATATACAATTTATGCTCATTGTTTCGTGTTCTGTCTTATGCTGATACCTTTAATACCCAACTAATATCCCTTTTGTTATATCTATTCATCCACTTGTAAAAACCTGTATCATAAGAACAAAGGCAACTGCAGAAGGCCTATTGGCCCATCCGAGGCAGCTCCTATTTAGAACCACCCAATCCCACTTAAATACATGTCCAACCCACGCTTGAAACAATCGAGGGGACCCCACCTCAACTACGTTACGCGGTAATTGGTTCCACAAATCAACAACCCTGTTACTGAATCAGTATTTACCCAAGTCTTTCCTAAATCAAAATTTATCCAATTTATACCCATTGTTTCGTGTTCTGACTTGTGTTGATACTTTTAATACCTTATCAATATCCCCTATGTTGTGTACATTCATCCACTTGTAAACCTCTATTATGTCACCCCTAACTCTTCGCCTTTCCAGTGAATGCACGTTAAGCTTTGTTAATCTTTCTTATCCATTCTATAATACAGCGACCAAAACTGAACTGTATAATCTAAATGGGGCCTAACCAGAGCAATATAGCTGAAGAACAACAACAGGTCTCTTCTTAATCATTGTTCGATTAATAAATCCCAGTGTCCTATTTCTCTTATTACGAACATTCATGCATATATCCTTTGGTTTTAAATTCTTACTAATCATAACTCCCAGATCTCTCTCGCAATCTCAACACCAGCTAGCTCGAATCTTGTAATTCTATCATCATTACCTAGCCTCAGAACTTTACATTTATCAGCATTATACTGCATCTGCCAATCTTTTGACCATTTCAAAACCCTATTTAGATCAACTTGAATGATAGTGAGTTGTCTTCCTTGTTAATTTTCCAACTGATTTTTGTATCCGCGGCAAATTTGCAGATGTTGCAACTCAAACCTGAATCTAAATCATTTATATATATTATAATTAAAAAGAGGTCCCAGGACAGAGCACTGAGGCGCTCCACTAACAACATTATCCCACTCTGACTTAACCCCATTTATACTAACTCTCTGTTTCCTTTGGAATAGCCATGCTCTAATCCAACTTAATATAGCACCCCAAATACTCTGAGTCTCTATTTCGTTAATCAGTGCAATCTATTTTTTTATTCAGTGCACCCCCAATACCTCCCGATGACTGCACCAGTGCTGATGTTGGTGGAGGCGTTTATGTTGAGGATGATCGGAGCTACCAAGGTGCTTGTTGCGTTGTGCTGTAGATAGAGGAACGGTGATTAGAACAGAGGTGTGTGTTGTAGGGAGACTTGCCGCACCTTATCTATTTGCCTGTTAACACACGCTTTTATTGACTCATTCCTACAAGCTCAATCATCTAAGGGTTTCAATCTACACAAACAGTTCCAAGGACAGATTCATGGCATATGCAATGGCATTCATATATAAATGAACCCCGACCCGAGCTTAAATTTGTATTTTTTCATGTCTATTAAGTTTTCGAGCTTATTAATGAATTACACTGCATCCAATTTGCCATATTGTAGGAACAAATAATAAACTGGAAGAATATTAAGTTTTATTTAATATATATAACCAAAGAACACTTTACAAAATAATTAAGGACAAATAACTTTAATGCAATTTGAAGAACATAAGAAACATAACATAGTAATTGCAAATACATGATTCTTGAGGTTATCTTGAGATGATTTCGGGGCTTTTAGTGTCCCCGCGGCCCGGTCCTCGACCAGGCCTCCACCCCCAGGAAGCAGCCCGTGACAGCTGATTAACTCCTGAGTACCTATTTACTGCTAGGTAACAGGGGCATTCAGGGTGAAAGAAACTTTGCCCATTTGTTTCTGCCTCGTGCGGGAATCGAACCCGAGCCACAGAATTACGAGTCCTGCGCGCTATCCACCAGGCTTTCGTGGCCCCAGTTGGAACTCACTGTCAGGTTCCAAAATTATTTTCATTAATTGTAAACTAATTCTCGGTATCTTCGTATCACTTTGTAAGTACATCATGCTTAAAATATTTAACAAAGCCGGGTTGTTTGCACGATTAGCACTTTTTAATAATAATAGCGAAAGGATTCGTTTAAAATTAGTTTGGCAGCGTACGTTTGGCACCATGTTTCACAATGTTCAGTAATTCAGTAAGTCTCATCGAGCGACCAAATTGGTCCTTAATCGGCACATACTTATGCAGCATATCTGTAATTGTATCCACCGACTGCTGGTTGTAGTCTGGGTGTTTCATAAACTCATTCCGAGTGTTAACGAGCATATTTATTAAAGCTCTTTCGTGCGTCTTTAATTTCTTTAGTTGCTCTTCAGTCATGAAATTTGGAATATAATGGGTTTATCAATCAGCATACTATTCTTCTCATCGGCCAGAACACCAGAATCGATTTCGCGTTGAAGTTTGGTCCCTTCATTTTTCATTCTCATGTAGTTGAGAATCTGGAAAGAGTCAGCGCCCTTCATAACCTCAGTAGGAATGTTGGGGAGCAAGAGCTGCAATTGCGGCTGAATGTTTCCTTGAATTCAGCATGTAACTTGAAAAAAGAGTTTGGGTCTTCAGTTAATTCAATTTCCCGTTTAAACAAACCTGCCTTTTCTTTTTTCGGTTTTCGTGGCCTCATTAGGTACTATCGTTGAAAACAGCAAATATACAATTGTAAACACTGACAGGACAGTGAATATTGTTGAGCTCCTGATTGCCATTGTTGAACTTTGGATGTCACAACTTCGCTCTAGAGGTTTCGTCGGTTGTACTGGATGATAATTGAACGCTACCTTTCTTTTATGTGGACTGAGGTGAGGTGGCGAGCAGTTGCCAAAACTATTTAAATTTATCTGGTTAGTAATTTCCTTAGCATTTAGCTGGATATGAAAATGTTCAGAAATCTTGCAAAATTGTTGGTGCAAAAACCTTATAAGATCATATGAATAAAGGTAACTGAAGATGGCCTGTTGGCCCATACGAGGCAGCTCCTATTTATAACCACCCAAACTCATTCTAACCTACGTGTCTAAACTACACTTGAAGCAATCAAGGGATAATACTTCTGTTACGTTACGCGGTAATTTGTTCAACAAATAAACAACAATGCATTAACAGTATTTACCCAGGTCCTTTGCCAAACCTAACTTATACAATTTATACCAATTGTTTCGTGTTCTGTCTTGTGTTGATGTTTTTATTACCTTATTGATATCGCATTTGTTATCAACGTCGATGAGGTAAGAGGTATACAAGTGATGAACGGACATCACATATCATAACATAATTATGATATGAACAAATCCACAAAGGCCATAATGAGGGTTCGAACCTACGCACGGGATGTTCCCAGAAAAGAACATAAGAATAAAGGTAACTGCAGAAAGCCTATACGAAGCAGTTCCTATTCATAGCCACCCAGTTATACAATAATAAAAATCATAATTATAAAGGTAACTGCAGAAGGCCTATTGCCCATAAAAGGCAGCTTCTATTTATAATCCCCCAATCCCACTCATATTCATGTCCAACCCCACGCTTGAACCAATCGAGGGATCCCACCTCCACTACGTTATGCGGTAATTGGTTCCACAACTCAACAAACCGGTTACCATAACAGTATTTACCCAGGTCTTTCCTAAATCTAAACATATACAATTTATGCTCATTGTTTCGTGTTCTGTCTTATGCTGATACCTTTAATACCCAACTAATATCCCTTTTGTTATATCTATTCATCCACTTGTAAAAACCTGTATCATAAGAACAAAGGCAACTGCAGAAGGCCTATTGCCCATCCGAGGCAGCTCCTAGTTAGGAACCACCCAATCCCACTTAAATACATGTCCAACCCACGATTGAAACAATCGAGGGGACCCCACTCAACCACGTACGCGTGTAGATGGTTTCCACAAATCACAACCTGTTACTGAATCAGTATTTACCCAAGTCTTTCCTAAATCAAAATTTATCCAATTTATACCCATTGTTTCGTGTTCTGACTTGTGTTGATACTTTTAATACCTTATTAACGAAGGTACCTTATTATTAGAAGTAACGAAGGAGGAGACCAGCAGTAAAGGGACCTCGTCTTGGAGAGTTGCGAAAGACAGGGGCCTTAAGAAGACTTTGATAAAGCCGCCTTCAAACGCCATAGCAACTTCAAATTCATTTGACGTTTTGGAGGACGAGTGCTGTGGTGAGACTGTGGATCGCGCAAAAGGGAAAGCAACGAAGAGAAAGGAAGCGCAGGCCCCTCAGAAAGTAAAGGAAGTACCTAAGCAAACATTAGTTGTGGGAGATTCCCAGATAAGGTATTTGGATAGAACGTTTTGTGCTAGAGATAGGGGGAACAGGTTAAGGGTTTGCTATCCCGGAGCTGGCATTGGTGATATTATAAACAACATGAATGATATTATGGCTGGTAATGGGAACAATCCCATTATTTGCATTAGCGTGGGAGGAAATGATGTTGGTCGAGTCAGGAGTGAGGAACTGATTCAGAGGTATAAAACAGCCATAGAGTTAGTTAGGAGCAAGGGAGGAATCCCGATCATATGTGGCATTCTTCCAAGAAAGGGAGTGGGAAATGAATGGATATCGAGGGCACTTGGTGTCAATTGCCGGCTGGAAAGATATTGCAAATCAAATGCAATATCTTTCATAGACAACTGGGAACACTTCTATGGAAGAAATGAAATGTATGCTCGTGATGGGGTGCATCTATCGAGAGCTGGGGTTGTTGCTGTTGCGAACTCGCTAGAAGAAGTGGTTAGAGGTGTTTGTTTGGGTTTAAACTGTTAGTAGATAGAGGTATGGGAATTGATTTGGAGGAAGGAGGTAATAAAAGTATGTGTTTGTGGGAGAAAGGAATTGGCAAAACGATCAGGGAAAGAGAAGGTCCGCAAAATAACAATTCACTTAGGGTATATTACACTAACAGTAGAAGTCTAAGAAATAAAATTAACGAATTAAATGCTCTTGTCTGCACAGAAAAAATAGATATTATTGCACTTACCGAAACGTGGATGAATGTAGAAAATAGAGAACTATTAGCTGAATATCAAATATATGGATTTAAACTATTTCACACAGATAGATATATTAGACGAGGAGGTGGAGTAGCCATATATGTTAGGGACAATTTGAAATGTAGTCTCAAAGAGGGAATCAAAACAGAGCCACACACAGAAACTATTTGGATTGAATTAAACGAAAAAGCTAATAATATTATAATAGGAGTAATATATAGGCCACCAAATTTAGACAGAATGGAAGCAAAGCATCTATGGGATGAAATATCTAGAGCATCTAGATCTAACAGTATTTATGTCATGGGTGACTTTAATTTTAGCGGAATAAACTGGTTGAACAAAACAGGGAATAGTGAAGCAGAAGATTTTCTAGAATTAATTGACGATTGCTTTCTTACGCAACACATTAAGGAACCAACACGGGAAAATAATATTTTAGATTTAGTGTTAACTAACAGGGAAACGCAAATTAATGACATCGAAATAGGGAGTGAGCTAGGGAGCAGTGATCACAAAGAAATCAGATTTAGCATAGAATGGAATAGACCAGTAGGAGAAAATTCTGTTAAAGTGCCAGATTTTCGAAAAGCTGATTTTAATAGCCTAAGAAATTTTTTGGGTCAAATTGATTGGAAAGGCTTGGGTATGGGGTGTGGGCCGGTCTTGGAGCGAGACATGAACCCAGCGATAGGTGACTTAAATGGGGATTTCGATGTGGATTCAATATATAACTTATTTAAGAATATTCTAAACAAAGCACAGGAACGTAGTATACCATACAAATTGAATAGATCGTATACTAATGACCCAAAGTGGATAACAAAGAATTTGAAGAACCTTATAGGTAAAAAGAGAGCTTGGTACAAAAGGATTAAAAATGGGGAGGTCACTTTAGAACAGGAATTCGTACAACTGGTTAGAAATGTTAAAAAAGAGATAAGGAAAGCAAAAAGAAACTATGAAGTTCGCATAGCAGGGCAAGCAAAGACAAATCCTAAAGGGTTTTTTCAGTTATATCGTACTAAGACTAGGGAAAGGATAGGTCCATTAAAAACTGAGACAGGTCAAATAACAGATAGTGATGAAGAGATGAGTAGTATTTTTAATAAATATTTTGTATCGGTATTTACTAAAGAGGAACTTAACAATATGCCTTCAGCCGAACAAGTCTATGTGGGTGGGGACGAGGACAGGTTGACGAGTTTAGCAGTTACCAGGGAGGATGTTCTTAAACAAATAGTAAAACTCAAACCAAACAAATCCCCAGGGCCGGATGAAGTGTTTGCTAGGGTGCTTAAAGAATGCAAAGAGGAGCTTTGTGACCCACTGTCAACCATATTTAATAAATCAATAGAGTCAGGCAGAGTGCCAGAGTTTTGGAAAGTTGCTAATGTGATACCAGTTTTTAAGAAAGGAGATAGATCACTTGCGTCTAACTATCGACCAATTAGCCTAACGTCTATTGTGGGAAAGTTACTCGAATCTATAATAGCAAATAAAATTCGTCTTCATCTTGAAAAACATAAATTAATAATTGAGTCGCAACATGGTTTTATAAATGGCCGTTCATGTTTAACAAATTTGTTATCTTTTTATTCTAGCATTGTTGAGGCAGTTGATAGTGGTAAGGATTGCGATGTTGTATACCTTGACTTTAGCAAAGCTTTTGATACAGTGCCATATGAAAGACTGATTAAAAAAATAGAGTCTCATGGTATTGGGGGTGCTATATTAAGCTGGATTAGGGCATGGCTATACCAAAGGAAACAGAGAGTTAGTATAAATGGAATCAAGTCAGAGTGGGAAAATGTTGTAAGTGGAGTGCCTCAAGGCTCTGTCCTGGGACCTCTGTTGTTTATAATATATATAAATGATTTAGATTCAGGTTTGAGTAGCAACATTTGCAAATTTGCCGATGATACGAAAATCGGTAGGGAAATTAATTCGGAGGAGGACTCACTATCACTTCAAGTTGATCTAGATAGGGTTTTGAAATGGTCAAAGGATTGGCAGATGCAGTTTAATGCTGATAAATGTAAAGTTCTGAGGTTAGGTAATGATGATAGAGTTACAAGATACGAGCTAGATGGTGTTGTGATTGCGAAGTCGGATTGCGAAAGGGATCTGGGAGTTATGATTAGTAAGAATTTAAAACAAAAGGATCAATGCATAAATGTTCGTAATAAGGCAAATCGGACACTTGGATTTATTAATCGCAGCGTTAGTAACAAGACACCTGGTGTGGTTCTCAAGCTATATCTTGCTCTAGTTAGGCCCCATTTAGATTATGCAGTTCAGTTTTGGTCGCCATATTATAGAATGGATATAAATTCACTTGAACGTGTCCAGCGTAGGATGACTAAGTTAATTCCCCAAATTAGAAATCTTTCATATGAAGAAAGATTAACAAAGCTTAAGTTGCATTCACTGGAAAGGCGAAGAGTTAGGGGTGACATGATAGAGGTTTACAAGTGGATGAATGGACATAACCGAGGGGATATTAATAGGGTATTAAAAGTATCAACACAGGACAGAACACGAAACAATGGATATAAATTGGATAAGTTTAGATTTAGGAAAGACTTGGGTAAATACTGGTTCAGTAACAGGGTTGTTGATTTGTGGAACCAATTGCCGCGTAACATTGTGGAGGTGGGGTCCCTCAATTGTTTCAAGCACGGGTTGGACAAGTATATGAGTGGGATTGGGTGGTTATAGAATAGGAGCTGCCTCGTATGGGCCAATAGGCCTTCTGCAGTTACCTTTGTTCTTATGTTCTTATCAATATCCCCTATGTTGTGTACATTCATCCACTTGTAAACCTCTATTATGTCACCCCTAACTCTTCGCCTTTCCAGTGAATGCACGTTAAGCTTTGTTAATCTTTCTTTATCCATTCTATAATACAGCGACCAAAACTGAACTGTATAATCTAAATGGGGCCTAACCAGAGCAATATAGCTGAAGAACAACAACAGGTCTCTTCTTAATCATTGTTCGATTAATAAATCCCAGTGTCCTATTCTTACTAATCATAACTCCCAGATCTCTCTCGCAATCTCAACACCAGCTAGCTCGAATCTTGTAATTCTATCATCATTACCTAGCCTCAGAACTTTACATTTATCAGCATTATACTGCATCTGCCAATCTTTTGACCATTTCAAAACCCTATTTAGATCAACTTGAATGATAGTGAGTTGTCTTCCTTGTTAATTTTCCAACCGATTTTTGTATCCGCGGCAAATTTGCAGATGTTGCAACTCAAACCTGAATCTAAATCATTTATATATATTATAATTAAAAGAGGTCCCAGGACAGAGCACTGAGGCGCTCCACTAACAACATTATCCCACTCTGACTTAACCCCATTTATACTAACTCTCTGTTTCCTTTGGAATAGCCATGCTCTAATCCAACTTAATATAGCACCCCAAATACTCTCTATTTCGTTAATCAGTGCCCAATCTATTTTTTTATTCAGTGCACCCCCAATACCTCCCGATGACTGCACCAGTGCTGATGTTGGTGGAGGCGTTTATGTTGAGGATGATCGGAGCTACCAAGGTGCTTGTTGCGTTGTGCTGTAGATAGAGGAACGGTGATTAGAACAGAGGTGTGTGTTGTAGGGAGACTTGCCGCACCTTATCTATTTGCCTGTTAACACACGCTTTTATTGACTCATTCCTACAGCTCAATCATCTAAGGGTTTCAATCCACACAAACAGTTCCAAGGACAGATTTCATGGCATATGCAATGGCATTCATATATAAATGAACCCCGACCCGAGCTTAAATTTGTATTTTTTCATGTCTATTAAGTTTTCGAGCTTATTAATGAATTACACTGCATCCAATTTGCCATATTGTAGGAACAAATAATAAACTGGAAGAATATTAAGTTTTATTTAATATATATAACCAAAGAACACTTTACAAAATAATTAAGGACAAATAACTTTAATGCAATTTGAAGAACATAAGAAACATAACATAGTAATTGCAAATACATGATTCTTGAGGTTATCTTGAGATGATTTCGGGGCTTTTTAGTGTCCCCGCGGCCCGGTCCTCGACCAGGCCTCCACCCCCAGGAAGCAGCCCGTGACAGCTGACTAACTCCTGAGTACCTATTTACTGCTAGGTAACAGGGGCATTCAGGGTGAAAGAAACTTTGCCCATTTGTTTCTGCCTCGTGCGGGAATCGAACCCGAGCCACAGAATTACGAGTCCTGCGCGCTATCCACCAGGCTTTCGTGGCCCCAGTTGGAACCCACTGTCAGGTTCCAAAATTATTTTCATTAATTGTAAACTAATTCTCGGTATCTTCGTATCACTTTGTAAGTACATCATGCTTAAAATATTTAACAAAGCCGGGTTGTTTGCACGATTAGCACTTTTTAATAATAATAGCGAAAGGATTCGTTTAAAATTAGTTTGGCAGCGTACGTTTGGCACCATGTTTCACAATGTTCAGTAATTCAGTAAGTCTCATCGAGCGACCAAATTGGTCCTTAATCGGCACATACTTATGCAGCATATCTGTAATTGTATCCACCGACTGCTGGTTGTAGTCTGGGTGTTTCATAAACTCATTCCGAGTGTTAACGAGCATATTTATTAAAGCTCTTTCGTGCGTCTTTAATTTCTTTAGTTGCTCTTCAGTCATGAAATTTGGAATATTAATGGGTTTATCAATCAGCATACTATTCTTCTCATCGGCCAGAACACCAGAATCGATTTCGCGTTGAAGTTTGGTCCCTTCATTTTTCATTCTCATGTAGTTGAGAATCTGGAAAGAGTCAGCGCCCTTCATAACCTCAGTAGGAATGTTGGGGAGCAAGAGCTGCAATTGCGGCTGGAATGTTTCCTTGAATTCAGCATGTAACTTGAAAAAAGAGTTTGGGTCTTCAGTTAATTCAATTTCCCGTTTAACAAACCTGCCTTTTTTTTTTCGGTTTTCGTGGCCTCATTAGGTACTATCGTTGAAAACAGCAAATATACAATTGTAAACACTGACAGGACAGTGAATATTGTTGAGCTCCTGATTGCCATTGTTGAATTTTGGATGTCACAACTTCGCTCTAGAGGTTTCGTCGGTTGTACTGGATGATAATTGAACGCTACCTTTCTTTTATGTGGACTGAGGTGAGGTGGCGAGCAGTTGCCAAAACTATTTAAATTTATCTGGTTAGTAATTTCCTTAGCATTTAGCTGGATATGAAAATGTTCAGAAATCTTGCAAAATTGTTGGTGCAAAAACCTTATAAGATCATATGAATAAAGGTAACTGAAGATGGCCTGTTGGCCCATACGAGGCAGCTCCTATTTATAACCACCCAAACTCATTCTAACCTACGTGTCTAAACTACACTTGAAGCAATCAAGGGATAATACTTCTATTACGTTACGCGGTAATTTGTTCAACAAATAAACAACAATGCATTAACAGTATTTACCCAGGTCTTTGCCAAACCTAAACTTATACAATTTATACCAATTGTTTCGTGTTCTGTCTTGTGTTGATGTTTTTATTACCTTATTGATATCGCATTTGTTATCAACGTCGATGAGGTAAGAGGTATACAAGTGATGAACGGACATAACATAATTATGATATGAACAAATCCACAAAGGCCGTAATGAGGGTTCGAACCTACGCACGGGATGTTCCCAGAAAAGAACATAAGAATAAAGGTAACTGCAGAAAGCCTATACGAAGCAGTTCCTATTCATAGCCACCCAGTTATAACATAATAAAAATCATAATTATAAAGGTAACTGCAGAAGGCCTATTGGCCCATAAAAGGCAGCTTCTATTTATAATCCCCCAATCCCACTCATATTCATGTCCAACCCACGCTTGAACCAATCGAGGGATCCCACCTCCACTACGTTATGCGGTAATTGGTTCCACAACTCAACAAACCGGTTACCATAACAGTATTTACCCAGGTCTTTCCTAAATCTAAACATATACAATTTATGCTCATTGTTTCGTGTTCTGTCTTATGCTGATACCTTTAATACCCAACTAATATCCCTTTTGTTATATCTATTCATCCACTTGTAAAAACCTGTATCATAAGAACAAAGGCAACTGCAGAAGGCCTATTGGCCCATCCGAGGCAGCTCCTATTTAGAACCACCCAATCCCACTTAAATACATGTCCAACCCACGCTTGAAACAATCGAGGGGACCCCACCTCAACCACGTTACGCGGTAATTGGTTCCACAAATCAACAACCCTGTTACTGAATCAGTATTTACCCAAGTCTTTCCTAAATCAAAATTTATCCAATTTATACCCATTGTTTCGTGTTCTGACTTGTGTTGATACTTTTAATACCTTATCAATATCCCCTATGTTGTGTACATTCATCCACTTGTAAACCTCTATTATGTCACCCCTAACTCTTCGCCTTTCCAGTGAATGCACGTTAAGCTTTGTTAATCTTTCTTTATCCATTCTATAATACAGCGACCAAAACTGAACTGTATAATCTAAATGGGGCCTAACCAGAGCAATATAGCTGAAGAACAACAACAGGTCTCTTCTTAATCATTGTTCGATTAATAAATCCCAGTGTCCTATTTCTCTTATTACGAACATTCATGCATATATCCTTTGGTTTTAAATTCTTACTAATCATAACTCCCAGATCTCTCTCGCAATCTCAACACCAGCTAGCTCGAATCTTGTAATTCTATCATCATTACCTAGCCTCAGAACTTTACATTTATCAGCATTATACTGCATCTGCCAATCTTTTGACCATTTCAAAACCCTATTTAGATCAACTTGAATGATAGTGAGTTGTCTTCCTTGTTAATTTTCCAACCGATTTTTGTATCCGCGGCAAATTTGCAGATGTTGCAACTCAAACCTGAATCTAAATCATTTATATATATTATAATTAAAAGAGGTCCCAGGACAGAGCACTGAGGCGCTCCACTAACAACATTATCCCACTCTGACTTAACCCCATTTATACTAACTCTCTGTTTCCTTTGGAATAGCCATGCTCTAATCCAACTTAATATAGCACCCCAAATACTCTCTATTTCGTTAATCAGTGCCCAATCTATTTTTTTATTCAGTGCACCCCCAATACCTCCCGATGACTGCACCAGTGCTGATGTTGGTGGAGGCGTTTATGTTGAGGATGATCGGAGCTACCAAGGTGCTTGTTGCGTTGTGCTGTAGATAGAGGAACGGTGATTAGAACAGAGGTGTGTGTTGTAGGGAGACTTGCCGCACCTTATCTATTTGCCTGTTAACACACGCTTTTATTGACTCATTCCTACAGCTCAATCATCTAAGGGTTTCAATCCACACAAACAGTTCCAAGGACAGATTTCATGGCATATGCAATGGCATTCATATATAAATGAACCCCGACCCGAGCTTAAATTTGTATTTTTTCATGTCTATTAAGTTTTCGAGCTTATTAATGAATTACACTGCATCCAATTTGCCATATTGTAGGAACAAATAATAAACTGGAAGAATATTAAGTTTTATTTAATATATATAACCAAAGAACACTTTACAAAATAATTAAGGACAAATAACTTTAATGCAATTTGAAGAACATAAGAAACATAACATAGTAATTGCAAATACATGATTCTTGAGGTTATCTTGAGATGATTTCGGGGCTTTTTAGTGTCCCCGCGGCCCGGTCCTCGACCAGGCCTCCACCCCCAGGAAGCAGCCCGTGACAGCTGACTAACTCCTGAGTACCTATTTACTGCTAGGTAACAGGGGCATTCAGGGTGAAAGAAACTTTGCCCATTTGTTTCTGCCTCGTGCGGGAATCGAACCCGAGCCACAGAATTACGAGTCCTGCGCGCTATCCACCAGGCTTTCGTGGCCCCAGTTGGAACCCACTGTCAGGTTCCAAAATTATTTTCATTAATTGTAAACTAATTCTCGGTATCTTCGTATCACTTTGTAAGTACATCATGCTTAAAATATTTAACAAAGCCGGGTTGTTTGCACGATTAGCACTTTTTAATAATAATAGCGAAAGGATTCGTTTAAAATTAGTTTGGCAGCGTACGTTTGGCACCATGTTTCACAATGTTCAGTAATTCAGTAAGTCTCATCGAGCGACCAAATTGGTCCTTAATCGGCACATACTTATGCAGCATATCTGTAATTGTATCCACCGACTGCTGGTTGTAGTCTGGGTGTTTCATAAACTCATTCCGAGTGTTAACGAGCATATTTATTAAAGCTCTTTCGTGCGTCTTTAATTTCTTTAGTTGCTCTTCAGTCATGAAATTTGGAATATTAATGGGTTTATCAATCAGCATACTATTCTTCTCATCGGCCAGAACACCAGAATCGATTTCGCGTTGAAGTTTGGTCCCTTCATTTTTCATTCTCATGTAGTTGAGAATCTGGAAAGAGTCAGCGCCCTTCATAACCTCAGTAGGAATGTTGGGGAGCAAGAGCTGCAATTGCGGCTGGAATGTTTCCTTGAATTCAGCATGTAACTTGAAAAAAGAGTTTGGGTCTTCAGTTAATTCAATTTCCCGTTTAACAAACCTGCCTTTTCTTTTTTCGGTTTTCGTGGCCTCATTAGGTACTATCGTTGAAAACAGCAAATATACAATTGTAAACACTGACAGGACAGTGAATATTGTTGAGCTCCTGATTGCCATTGTTGAACTTTGGATGTCACAACTTCGCTCTAGAGGTTTCGTCGGTTGTACTGGATGATAATTGAACGCTACCTTTCTTTTATGTGGACTGAGGTGAGGTGGCGAGCAGTTGCCAAAACTATTTAAATTTATCTGGTTAGTAATTTCCTTAGCATTTAGCTGGATATGAAAATGTTCAGAAATCTTGCAAAATTGTTGGTGCAAAAACCTTATAAGATCATATGAATAAAGGTAACTGAAGATGGCCTGTTGGCCCATACGAGGCAGCTCCTATTTATAACCACCCAAACTCATTCTAACCTACGTGTCTAAACTACACTTGAAGCAATCAAGGGATAATACTTCTATTACGTTACGCGGTAATTTGTTCAACAAATAAACAACAATGCATTAACAGTATTTACCCAGGTCTTTGCCAAACCTAAACTTATACAATTTATACCAATTGTTTCGTGTTCTGTCTTGTGTTGATGTTTTTATTACCTTATTGATATCGCATTTGTTATCAACGTCGATGAGGTAAGAGGTATACAAGTGATGAACGGACATCACATATCATAACATAATTATGATATGAACAAATCCACAAAGGCCGTAATGAGGGTTCGAACCTACGCACGGGATGTTCCCAGAAAAGAACATAAGAATAAAGGTAACTGCAGAAAGCCTATACGAAGCAGTTCCTATTCATAGCCACCCAGTTATAACATAATAAAAATCATAATTATAAAGGTAACTGCAGAAGGCCTATTGGCCCATAAAAGGCAGCTTCTATTTATAATCCCCCAATCCCACTCATATTCATGTCCAACCCACGCTTGAACCAATCGAGGGATCCCACCTCCACTACGTTATGCGGTAATTGGTTCCACAACTCAACAAACCGGTTACCATAACAGTATTTACCCAGGTCTTTCCTAAATCTAAACATATACAATTTATGCTCATTGTTTCGTGTTCTGTCTTATGCTGATACCTTTAATACCCAACTAATATCCCTTTTGTTATATCTATTCATCCACTTGTAAAAACCTGTATCATAAGAACAAAGGCAACTGCAGAAGGCCTATTGGCCCATCCGAGGCAGCTCCTATTTAGAACCACCCAATCCCACTTAAATACATGTCCAACCCACGCTTGAAACAATCGAGGGGACCCCACCTCAACCACGTTACGCGGTAATTGGTTCCACAAATCAACAACCCTGTTACTGAATCAGTATTTACCCAAGTCTTTCCTAAATCAAAATTTATCCAATTTATACCCATTGTTTCGTGTTCTGACTTGTGTTGATACTTTTAATACCTTATTAACGAAGGTACCTTATTATTAGAAGTAACGAAGGAGGAGACCAGCAGTAAAGGGACCTCGTCTTGGAGAGTTGCGAAAGACAGGGGCCTTAAGAAGACTTTGATAAAGCCGCCTTCAAACGCCATAGCAACTTCAAATTCATTTGACGTTTTGGAGGACGAGTGCTGTGGTGAGACTGTGGATCGCGCAAAAGGGAAAGCAACGAAGAGAAAGGAAGCGCAGGCCCCTCAGAAAGTAAAGGAAGTACCTAAGCAAACATTAGTTGTGGGAGATTCCCAGATAAGGTATTTGGATAGAACGTTTTGTGCTAGAGATAGGGGGAACAGGTTAAGGGTTTGCTATCCCGGAGCTGGCATTGGTGATATTATAAACAACATGAATGATATTATGGCTGGTAATGGGAACAATCCCATTATTTGCATTAGCGTGGGAGGAAATGATGTTGGTCGAGTCAGGAGTGAGGAACTGATTCAGAGGTATAAAACAGCCATAGAGTTAGTTAGGAGCAAGGGAGGAATCCCGATCATATGTGGCATTCTTCCAAGAAAGGGAGTGGGAAATGAATGGATATCGAGGGCACTTGGTGTCAATTGCCGGCTGGAAAGATATTGCAAATCAAATGCAATATCTTTCATAGACAACTGGGAACACTTCTATGGAAGAAATGAAATGTATGCTCGTGATGGGGTGCATCTATCGAGAGCTGGGGTTGTTGCTGTTGCGAACTCGCTAGAAGAAGTGGTTAGAGGTGTTTGTTTGGGTTTAAACTGTTAGTAGATAGAGGTATGGGAATTGATTTGGAGGAAGGAGGTAATAAAAGTATGTGTTTGTGGGAGAAAGGAATTGGCAAAACGATCAGGGAAAGAGAAGGTCCGCAAAATAACAATTCACTTAGGGTATATTACACTAACAGTAGAAGTCTAAGAAATAAAATTAACGAATTAAATGCTCTTGTCTGCACAGAAAAAATAGATATTATTGCACTTACCGAAACGTGGATGAATGTAGAAAATAGAGAACTATTAGCTGAATATCAAATATATGGATTTAAACTATTTCACACAGATAGATATATTAGACGAGGAGGTGGAGTAGCCATATATGTTAGGGACAATTTGAAATGTAGTCTCAAAGAGGGAATCAAAACAGAGCCACACACAGAAACTATTTGGATTGAATTAAACGAAAAAGCTAATAATATTATAATAGGAGTAATATATAGGCCACCAAATTTAGACAGAATGGAAGCAAAGCATCTATGGGATGAAATATCTAGAGCATCTAGATCTAACAGTATTTATGTCATGGGTGACTTTAATTTTAGCGGAATAAACTGGTTGAACAAAACAGGGAATAGTGAAGCAGAAGATTTTCTAGAATTAATTGACGATTGCTTTCTTACGCAACACATTAAGGAACCAACACGGGAAAATAATATTTTAGATTTAGTGTTAACTAACAGGGAAACGCAAATTAATGACATCGAAATAGGGAGTGAGCTAGGGAGCAGTGATCACAAAGAAATCAGATTTAGCATAGAATGGAATAGACCAGTAGGAGAAAATTCTGTTAAAGTGCCAGATTTTCGAAAAGCTGATTTTAATAGCCTAAGAAATTTTTTGGGTCAAATTGATTGGAAAGGCTTGGGTATGGGGTGTGGGCCGGTCTTGGAGCGAGACATGAACCCAGCGATAGGTGACTTAAATGGGGATTTCGATGTGGATTCAATATATAACTTATTTAAGAATATTCTAAACAAAGCACAGGAACGTAGTATACCATACAAATTGAATAGATCGTATACTAATGACCCAAAGTGGATAACAAAGAATTTGAAGAACCTTATAGGTAAAAAGAGAGCTTGGTACAAAAGGATTAAAAATGGGGAGGTCACTTTAGAACAGGAATTCGTACAACTGGTTAGAAATGTTAAAAAAGAGATAAGGAAAGCAAAAAGAAACTATGAAGTTCGCATAGCAGGGCAAGCAAAGACAAATCCTAAAGGGTTTTTTCAGTTATATCGTACTAAGACTAGGGAAAGGATAGGTCCATTAAAAACTGAGACAGGTCAAATAACAGATAGTGATGAAGAGATGAGTAGTATTTTTAATAAATATTTTGTATCGGTATTTACTAAAGAGGAACTTAACAATATGCCTTCAGCCGAACAAGTCTATGTGGGTGGGGACGAGGACAGGTTGACGAGTTTAGCAGTTACCAGGGAGGATGTTCTTAAACAAATAGTAAAACTCAAACCAAACAAATCCCCAGGGCCGGATGAAGTGTTTGCTAGGGTGCTTAAAGAATGCAAAGAGGAGCTTTGTGACCCACTGTCAACCATATTTAATAAATCAATAGAGTCAGGCAGAGTGCCAGAGTTTTGGAAAGTTGCTAATGTGATACCAGTTTTTAAGAAAGGAGATAGATCACTTGCGTCTAACTATCGACCAATTAGCCTAACGTCTATTGTGGGAAAGTTACTCGAATCTATAATAGCAAATAAAATTCGTCTTCATCTTGAAAAACATAAATTAATAATTGAGTCGCAACATGGTTTTATAAATGGCCGTTCATGTTTAACAAATTTGTTATCTTTTTATTCTAGCATTGTTGAGGCAGTTGATAGTGGTAAGGATTGCGATGTTGTATACCTTGACTTTAGCAAAGCTTTTGATACAGTGCCATATGAAAGACTGATTAAAAAAATAGAGTCTCATGGTATTGGGGGTGCTATATTAAGCTGGATTAGGGCATGGCTATACCAAAGGAAACAGAGAGTTAGTATAAATGGAATCAAGTCAGAGTGGGAAAATGTTGTAAGTGGAGTGCCTCAAGGCTCTGTCCTGGGACCTCTGTTGTTTATAATATATATAAATGATTTAGATTCAGGTTTGAGTAGCAACATTTGCAAATTTGCCGATGATACGAAAATCGGTAGGGAAATTAATTCGGAGGAGGACTCACTATCACTTCAAGTTGATCTAGATAGGGTTTTGAAATGGTCAAAGGATTGGCAGATGCAGTTTAATGCTGATAAATGTAAAGTTCTGAGGTTAGGTAATGATGATAGAGTTACAAGATACGAGCTAGATGGTGTTGTGATTGCGAAGTCGGATTGCGAAAGGGATCTGGGAGTTATGATTAGTAAGAATTTAAAACAAAAGGATCAATGCATAAATGTTCGTAATAAGGCAAATCGGACACTTGGATTTATTAATCGCAGCGTTAGTAACAAGACACCTGGTGTGGTTCTCAAGCTATATCTTGCTCTAGTTAGGCCCCATTTAGATTATGCAGTTCAGTTTTGGTCGCCATATTATAGAATGGATATAAATTCACTTGAACGTGTCCAGCGTAGGATGACTAAGTTAATTCCCCAAATTAGAAATCTTTCATATGAAGAAAGATTAACAAAGCTTAAGTTGCATTCACTGGAAAGGCGAAGAGTTAGGGGTGACATGATAGAGGTTTACAAGTGGATGAATGGACATAACCGAGGGGATATTAATAGGGTATTAAAAGTATCAACACAGGACAGAACACGAAACAATGGATATAAATTGGATAAGTTTAGATTTAGGAAAGACTTGGGTAAATACTGGTTCAGTAACAGGGTTGTTGATTTGTGGAACCAATTGCCGCGTAACATTGTGGAGGTGGGGTCCCTCAATTGTTTCAAGCACGGGTTGGACAAGTATATGAGTGGGATTGGGTGGTTATAGAATAGGAGCTGCCTCGTATGGGCCAATAGGCCTTCTGCAGTTACCTTTGTTCTTATGTTCTTATCAATATCCCCTATGTTGTGTACATTCATCCACTTGTAAACCTCTATTATGTCACCCCTAACTCTTCGCCTTTCCAGTGAATGCACGTTAAGCTTTGTTAATCTTTCTTTATCCATTCTATAATACAGCGACCAAAACTGAACTGTATAATCTAAATGGGGCCTAACCAGAGCAATATAGCTGAAGAACAACAACAGGTCTCTTCTTAATCATTGTTCGATTAATAAATCCCAGTGTCCTATTTCTCTTATTACGAACATTCATGCATATATCCTTTGGTTTTAAATTCTTACTAATCATAACTCCCAGATCTCTCTCGCAATCTCAACACCAGCTAGCTCGAATCTTGTAATTCTATCATCATTACCTAGCCTCAGAACTTTACATTTATCAGCATTATACTGCATCTGCCAATCTTTTGACCATTTCAAAACCCTATTTAGATCAACTTGAATGATAGTGAGTTGTCTTCCTTGTTAATTTTCCAACCGATTTTTGTATCCGCGGCAAATTTGCAGATGTTGCAACTCAAACCTGAATCTAAATCATTTATATATATTATAATTAAAAGAGGTCCCAGGACAGAGCACTGAGGCGCTCCACTAACAACATTATCCCACTCTGACTTAACCCCATTTATACTAACTCTGTTTCCTTTGGAATAGCCATGCTCTAATCCAACTTAATATAGCACCCCAAATACTCTCTATTTCGTTAATCAGTGCCCAATCTATTTTTTTATTCAGTGCACCCCCAATACCTCCCGATGACTGCACCAGTGCTGATGTTGGTGGAGGCGTTTATGTTGAGGATGATCGGAGCTACCAAGGTGCTTGTTGCGTTGTGCTGTAGATAGAGGAACGGTGATTAGAACAGAGTGTGTGTTGTAGGGAGACTTGCCGCACCTTATCTATTTGCCTGTTAACACACGCTTTTATTGACTCATTCCTACAGCTCAATCATCTAAGGGTTTCAATCCACACAAACAGTTCCAAGGACAGATTTCATGGCATATGCAATGGCATTCATATATAAATGAACCCCGACCCGAGCTTAAATTTGTATTTTTTCATGTCTATTAAGTTTTCGAGCTTATTAATGAATTACACTGCATCCAATTTGCCATATTGTAGGAACAAATAATAAACTGGAAGAATATTAAGTTTTATTTAATATATATAACCAAAGAACACTTTACAAAATAATTAAGGACAAATAACTTTAATGCAATTTGAAGAACATAAGAAACATAACATAGTAATTGCAAATACATGATTCTTGAGGTTATCTTGAGATGATTTCGGGGCTTTTTAGTGTCCCCGCGGCCCGGTCCTCGACCAGGCCTCCACCCCCAGGAAGCAGCCCGTGACAGCTGACTAACTCCTGAGTACCTATTTACTGCTAGGTAACAGGGGCATTCAGGGTGAAAGAAACTTTGCCCATTTGTTTCTGCCTCGTGCGGGAATCGAACCCGAGCCACAGAATTACGAGTCCTGCGCGCTATCCACCAGGCTTTCGTGGCCCCAGTTGGAACCCACTGTCAGGTTCCAAAATTATTTTCATTAATTGTAAACTAATTCTCGGTATCTTCGTATCACTTTGTAAGTACATCATGCTTAAAATATTTAACAAAGCCGGGTTGTTTGCACGATTAGCACTTTTTAATAATAATAGCGAAAGGATTCGTTTAAAATTAGTTTGGCAGCGTACGTTTGGCACCATGTTTCACAATGTTCAGTAATTCAGTAAGTCTCATCGAGCGACCAAATTGGTCCTTAATCGGCACATACTTATGCAGCATATCTGTAATTGTATCCACCGACTGCTGGTTGTAGTCTGGGTGTTTCATAAACTCATTCCGAGTGTTAACGAGCATATTTATTAAAGCTCTTTCGTGCGTCTTTAATTTCTTTAGTTGCTCTTCAGTCATGAAATTTGGAATATTAATGGGTTTATCAATCAGCATACTATTCTTCTCATCGGCCAGAACACCAGAATCGATTTCGCGTTGAAGTTTGGTCCCTTCATTTTTCATTCTCATGTAGTTGAGAATCTGGAAAGAGTCAGCGCCCTTCATAACCTCAGTAGGAATGTTGGGGAGCAAGAGCTGCAATTGCGGCTGGAATGTTTCCTTGAATTCAGCATGTAACTTGAAAAAAGAGTTTGGGTCTTCAGTTAATTCAATTTCCCGTTTAACAAACCTGCCTTTTCTTTTTTCGGTTTTCGTGGCCTCATTAGGTACTATCGTTGAAAACAGCAAATATACAATTGTAAACACTGACAGGACAGTGAATATTGTTGAGCTCCTGATTGCCATTGTTGAATTTTGGATGTCACAACTTCGCTCTAGAGGTTTCGTCGGTTGTACTGGATGATAATTGAACGCTACCTTTCTTTTATGTGGACTGAGGTGAGGTGGCGAGCAGTTGCCAAAACTATTTAAATTTATCTGGTTAGTAATTTCCTTAGCATTTAGCTGGATATGAAAATGTTCAGAAATCTTGCAAAATTGTTGGTGCAAAAACCTTATAAGATCATATGAATAAAGGTAACTGAAGATGGCCTGTTGGCCCATACGAGGCAGCTCCTATTTATAACCACCCAAACTCATTCTAACCTACGTGTCTAAACTACACTTGAAGCAATCAAGGGATAATACTTCTATTACGTTACGCGGTAATTTGTTCAACAAATAAACAACAATGCATTAACAGTATTTACCCAGGTCTTTGCCAAACCTAAACTTATACAATTTATACCAATTGTTTCGTGTTCTGTCTTGTGTTGATGTTTTTATTACCTTATTGATATCGCATTTGTTATCAACGTCGATGAGGTAAGAGGTATACAAGTGATGAACGGACATAACATAATTATGATATGAACAAATCCACAAAGGCCGTAATGAGGGTTCGAACCTACGCACGGGATGTTCCCAGAAAAGAACATAAGAATAAAGGTAACTGCAGAAAGCCTATACGAAGCAGTTCCTATTCATAGCCACCCAGTTATAACATAATAAAAATCATAATTATAAAGGTAACTGCAGAAGGCCTATTGGCCCATAAAAGGCAGCTTCTATTTATAATCCCCCAATCCCACTCATATTCATGTCCAACCCACGCTTGAACCAATCGAGGGATCCCACCTCCACTACGTTATGCGGTAATTGGTTCCACAACTCAACAAACCGGTTACCATAACAGTATTTACCCAGGTCTTTCCTAAATCTAAACATATACAATTTATGCTCATTGTTTCGTGTTCTGTCTTATGCTGATACCTTTAATACCCAACTAATATCCCTTTTGTTATATCTATTCATCCACTTGTAAAAACCTGTATCATAAGAACAAAGGCAACTGCAGAAGGCCTATTGGCCCATCCGAGGCAGCTCCTATTTAGAACCACCCAATCCCACTTAAATACATGTCCAACCCACGCTTGAAACAATCGAGGGGACCCCACCTCAACTACGTTACG
>NW_027189161.1:925916-1000647 GCF_040958095.1 Procambarus clarkii | reverse complement strand
GTGTGTGTGTTGTAGGGAGACTTGCCGCACCTTATCTATTTGCCTGTTAACACACGCTTTTATTGACTCATTCCTACAGCTCAATCATCTAAGGGTTTCAATCCACACAAACAGTTCCAAGGACAGATTTCATGGCATATGCAATGGCATTCATATATAAATGAACCCCGACCCGAGCTTAAATTTGTATTTTTTCATGTCTATTAAGTTTTCGAGCTTATTAATGAATTACACTGCATCCAATTTGCCATATTGTAGGAACAAATAATAAACTGGAAGAATATTAAGTTTTATTTAATATATATAACCAAAGAACACTTTACAAAATAATTAAGGACAAATAACTTTAATGCAATTTGAAGAACATAAGAAACATAACATAGTAATTGCAAATACATGATTCTTGAGGTTATCTTGAGATGATTTCGGGGCTTTTTAGTGTCCCCGCGGCCCGGTCCTCGACCAGGCCTCCACCCCCAGGAAGCAGCCCGTGACAGCTGACTAACTCCTGAGTACCTATTTACTGCTAGGTAACAGGGGCATTCAGGGTGAAAGAAACTTTGCCCATTTGTTTCTGCCTCGTGCGGGAATCGAACCCGAGCCACAGAATTACGAGTCCTGCGCGCTATCCACCAGGCTTTCGTGGCCCCAGTTGGAACCCACTGTCAGGTTCCAAAATTATTTTCATTAATTGTAAACTAATTCTCGGTATCTTCGTATCACTTTGTAAGTACATCATGCTTAAAATATTTAACAAAGCCGGGTTGTTTGCACGATTAGCACTTTTTAATAATAATAGCGAAAGGATTCGTTTAAAATTAGTTTGGCAGCGTACGTTTGGCACCATGTTTCACAATGTTCAGTAATTCAGTAAGTCTCATCGAGCGACCAAATTGGTCCTTAATCGGCACATACTTATGCAGCATATCTGTAATTGTATCCACCGACTGCTGGTTGTAGTCTGGGTGTTTCATAAACTCATTCCGAGTGTTAACGAGCATATTTATTAAAGCTCTTTCGTGCGTCTTTAATTTCTTTAGTTGCTCTTCAGTCATGAAATTTGGAATATTAATGGGTTTATCAATCAGCATACTATTCTTCTCATCGGCCAGAACACCAGAATCGATTTCGCGTTGAAGTTTGGTCCCTTCATTTTTCATTCTCATGTAGTTGAGAATCTGGAAAGAGTCAGCGCCCTTCATAACCTCAGTAGGAATGTTGGGGAGCAAGAGCTGCAATTGCGGCTGGAATGTTTCCTTGAATTCAGCATGTAACTTGAAAAAAGAGTTTGGGTCTTCAGTTAATTCAATTTCCCGTTTAACAAACCTGCCTTTCTTTTTTCGGTTTTCGTGGCCTCATTAGGTACTATCGTTGAAAACAGCAAATATACAATTGTAAACACTGACAGGACAGTGAATATTGTTGAGCTCCTGATTGCCATTGTTGAATTTTGGATGTCACAACTTCGCTCTAGAGGTTTCGTCGGTTGTACTGGATGATAATTGAACGCTACCTTTCTTTTATGTGGACTGAGGTGAGGTGGCGAGCAGTTGCCAAAAACTATTTAAATTTATCTGGTTAGTAATTTCCTTAGCATTTAGCTGGATATGAAAAATGTTCAGAAATCTTGCAAAATTGTTGGTGCAAAAACCTTATAAGATCATATGAATAAAGGTAACTGAAGATGGCCTGTTGGCCCATACGAGGCAGCTCCTATTTATAACCACCCAAACTCATTCTAACCTACGTGTCTAAACTACACTTGAAGCAATCAAGGATAATACTTCTATTACGTTTACGCGGTAATTTGTTCAACAAATAAACAACAATGCATTAACAGTATTACCCAGGTCTTTGCCAAACCTAAACTTATACAATTTATACCAATTGTTTCGTGTTCTGTCTTGTGTTGATGTTTTTATTACCTTATTGATATCGCATTTGTTATCAACGTCGATGAGGTAAGAGGTATACAAGTGATGAACGGACATCACATATCATAACATAATTATGATATGAACAAATCCACAAAGCCGTAATGAGGGTTCGAACCTACGCACGGGATGTTCCCAGAAAAGAACATAAGAATAAGGTAACTGCAGAAAGCCTATACGAAGCAGTTCCTATTCATAGCCACCCAGTTATAACATAATAAAAATCATAATTATAAAGGTAACTGCAGAAGGCCTATTGGCCCATAAAAGGCAGCTTCTATTTATAATCCCCCAATCCCACTCATATTCATGTCCAACCCACGCTTGAACCAATCGAGGGATCCCACCTCCACTACGTTATGCGGTAATTGGTTCCACAACTCAACAAACCGGTTACCATAACAGTATTTACCCAGGTCTTTCCTAATCTAAACATATACAATTTATGCTCATGTTTCGTGTTCTGTCTTATGCTGATACCTTTAATACCCAACTAATATCCCTTTTGTTATATCTATTCATCCACTTGTAAAAACCTGTATCATAAGAACAAAGGCAACTGCAGAAGGCCTATTGGCCCATCCGAGGCAGCTCCTATTTAGAACCACCCAATCCCACTTAAATACATGTCCAACCCACGCTTGAAACAATCGAGGGGACCCCACCTCAACCACGTTACGCGGTAATTGGTTCCACAAATCAACAACCCTGTTACTGAATCAGTATTTACCCAAGTCTTCCTAAATCAAAATTTATCCAATTTATACCCATTGTTTCGTGTTCTGACTTGTGTTGATACTTTTAATACCTTATCAATATCCCCTATGTTGTTTACATTCATCCACTTGTAAACCTCTATTATGTCACCCCTAACTCTTCGCCTTTCCAGTGAATGCACGTTAAGCTTTGTTAATCTTTCTTTATCCATTCTATAATACAGCGACCAAAACTGAACTGTATAATCTAAATGGGGCCTAACCAGAGCAATATAGCTGAAGAACAACAACAGGTCTCTTCTTAATCATTGTTCGATTAATAAATCCCAGTGTCCTATTTCTCTTATTACGAACATTCATGCATATATCCTTTGGTTTTAAATTCTTACTAATCATAACTCCCAGATCTCTCTCGCAATCTCAACACCAGCTAGCTCGAATCTTGTAATTCTATCATCATTACCTAGCCTCAGAACTTTACATTTATCAGCATTATACTGCATCTGCCAATCTTTTGACCATTTCAAACCCTATTTAGATCAACTTGAATGATAGTGAGTTGTCTTCCTTGTTAATTTTCCAACCGATTTTTGTATCCGCGGCAAATTTGCAGATGTTGCAACTCAAACCTGAATCTAAATCATTTATATATATTATAATTAAAAGAGGTCCCAGACAGAGCACTGAGGCGCTCCACTAACAACATTATCCCACTCTGACTTAACCCCATTTATACTAACTCTCTGTTTCCTTTGGAATAGCCATGCTCTAATCCAACTTAATATAGCACCCCAAATACTCTCTATTTCGTTAATCAGTGCCCAATCTATTTTTTTATTCAGTGCACCCCAATACCTCCCGATGACTGCACCAGTGCTGATGTTGGTGGAGGCGTTTATGTTGAGGATGATCGGAGCTACCAAGGTGCTTGTTGCGTTGTGCTGTAGATAGAGGAACGGTGATTAGAACAGAGGTGTGTGTTGTAGGGAGACTTGCCGCACCTTATCTATTTGCCTGTTAACACACGCTTTTATTGACTCATTCCTACAGCTCAATCATCTAAGGGTTTCAATCCACACAAACAGTTCCAAGGACAGATTTCATGGCATATGCAATGGCATTCATATATAAATGAACCCCGACCCGAGCTAAATTTGTATTTTTTCATGTCTATTAAGTTTTCGAGCTTATTAATGAATTACACTGCATCCAATTTGCCATATTGTAGGAACAAATAATAACTGGAAGAATATTAAGTTTTATTTAATATATATAACCAAAGAACACTTTACAAAATAATTAAGGACAAATAACTTTAATGCAATTTGAAGAACATAAGAAACATACATAGTAATTGCAAATACATGATTCTTGAGGTTATCTTGAGATGATTTCGGGGCTTTTTAGTGTCCCCGCGGCCCGGTCCTCGACCAGGCCTCCACCCCCAGGAAGCAGCCCGTGACAGCTGACTAACTCCTGAGTACCTATTTACTGCTAGGTAACAGGGGCATTCAGGGTGAAAGAAACTTTGCCCATTTGTTTCTGCCTCGTGCGGGAATCGAACCCGAGCCACAGAATTACGAGTCCTGCGCGCTATCCACCAGGCTTTCGTGGCCCCAGTTGGAACCCACTGTTCCAAAAAGGTTCCAAAATTATTTTCATTAATTGTAAACTAATTCTCGGTATCTTCGTATCACTTTGTAAGTACATCATGCTTAAAATATTTAACAAAGCCGGGTTGTTTGCACGATTAGCACTTTTTAATAATAATAGCGAAAGGATTCGTTTAAAATTAGTTTGGCAGCGTACGTTTGGCACCATGTTTCACAATGTTCAGTAATTCAGTAAGTCTCATCGAGCGACCAAATTGGTCCTTAATCGGCACATACTTATGCAGCATATCTGTAATTGTATCCACCGACTGCTGGTTGTAGTCTGGGTGTTTCATAAACTCATTCCGAGTGTTAACGAGCATATTTATTAAAGCTCTTTCGTGCGTCTTTAATTTCTTTAGTTGCTCTTCAGTCATGAAATTTGGAATATTAATGGGTTTATCAATCAGCATACTATTCTTCTCATCGGCCAGAACACCAGAATCGATTTCGCGTTGAAGTTTGGTCCCTTCATTTTTCATTCTCATGTAGTTGAGAATCTGGAAAGAGTCAGCGCCCTTCATAACCTCAGTAGGAATGTTGGGGAGCAAGAGCTGCAATTGCGGCTGGAATGTTTCCTTGAATTCAGCATGTAACTTGAAAAAGAGTTTGGGTCTTCAGTTAATTCAATTTCCCGTTTAACAAACCTGCCTTTTCTTTTTTCGGTTTTCGTGGCCTCATTAGGTACTATCGTTGAAAACAGCAAATATACAATTGTAAACACTGACAGGACAGTGAATATTGTTGAGCTCCTGATTGCCATTGTTGAATTTTGGATGTCACAACTTCGCTCTAGAGGTTTCGTCGGTTGTACTGGATGATAATTGAACGCTACCTTTCTTTTATGTGGACTGAGGTGAGGTGGCGAGCAGTTGCCAAAACTATTTAAATTTATCTGGTTAGTAATTTCCTTAGCATTTAGCTGGATATGAAAATGTTCAGAAATCTTGCAAAATTGTTGGTGCAAAAACCTTATAAGATCATATGAATAAAGGTAACTGAAGATGGCCTGTTGGCCCATACGAGGCAGCTCCTATTTATAACCACCCAAACTCATTCTAACCTACGTGTCTAAACTACACTTGAAGCAATCAAGGGATAATACTTCTATTACGTTACGCGGTAATTTGTTCAACAAATAAACAACAATGCATTAACAGTATTTACCCAGGTCTTTGCCAAACCTAAACTTATACAATTTATACCAATTGTTTCGTGTTCTGTCTTGTGTTGATGTTTTTATTACCTTATTGATATCGCATTTGTTATCAACGTCGATGAGGTAAGAGGTATACAAGTGATGAACGGACATCACATATCATAACATAATTATGATATGAACAAATCCACAAAGGCCGTAATGAGGGTTCGAACCTACGCACGGGATGTTCCCAGAAAAGAACATAAGAATAAAGGTAACTGCAGAAAGCCTATACGAAGCAGTTCCTATTCATAGCCACCCAGTTATAACATAATAAAAATCATAATTATAAAGGTAACTGCAGAAGGCCTATTGGCCCATAAAAGGCAGCTTCTATTTATAATCCCCCAATCCCACTCATATTCATGTCCAACCCACGCTTGAACCAATCGAGGGATCCCACCTCCACTACGTTATGCGGTAATTGGTTCCACAACTCAACAAACCGGTTACCATAACAGTATTTACCCAGGTCTTTCCTAAATCTAAACATATACAATTTATGCTCATTGTTTCGTGTTCTGTCTTATGCTGATACCTTTAATACCCAACTAATATCCCTTTTGTTATATCTATTCATCCACTTGTAAAAACCTGTATCATAAGAACAAAGGCAACTGCAGAAGGCCTATTGGCCCATCCGAGGCAGCTCCTATTTAGAACCACCCAATCCCACTTAAATACATGTCCAACCCACGCTTGAAACAATCGAGGGGACCCCACCTCAACCACGTTACGCGGTAATTGGTTCCACAAATCAACAACCCTGTTACTGAATCAGTATTTACCCAAGTCTTTCCTAAATCAAAATTTATCCAATTTATACCCATTGTTTCGTGTTCTGACTTGTGTTGATACTTTTAATACCTTATCAATATCCCCTATGTTGTTTACATTCATCCACTTGTAAACCTCTATTATGTCACCCCTAACTCTTCGCCTTTCCAGTGAATGCACGTTAAGCTTTGTTAATCTTTCTTTATCCATTCTATAATACAGCGACCAAAACTGAACTGTATAATCTAAATGGGGCCTAACCAGAGCAATATAGCTGAAGAACAACAACAGGTCTCTTCTTAATCATTGTTCGATTAATAAATCCCAGTGTCCTATTTCTCTTATTACGAACATTCATGCATATATCCTTTGGTTTTAAATTCTTACTAATCATAACTCCCAGATCTCTCTCGCAATCTCAACACCAGCTAGCTCGAATCTTGTAATTCTATCATCATTACCTAGCCTCAGAACTTTACATTTATCAGCATTATACTGCATCTGCCAATCTTTTGACCATTTCAAAACCCTATTTAGATCAACTTGAATGATAGTGAGTTGTCTTCCTTGTTAATTTTCCAACCGATTTTTGTATCCGCGGCAAATTTGCAGATGTTGCAACTCAAACCTGAATCTAAATCATTTATATATATTATAATTAAAAGAGGTCCCAGGACAGAGCACTGAGGCGCTCCACTAACAACATTATCCCACTCTAACTTAACCCCATTTATACTAACTCTGTTTCCTTTGGAATAGCCATGCTCTAATCCAACTTAATATAGCACCCCAAATACTCTCTATTTCGTTAATCAGTGCCCAATCTATTTTTTTATTCAGTGCACCCCCAATACCTCCCGATGACTGCACCAGTGCTGATGTTGGTGGAGGCGTTTATGTTGAGGATGATCGGAGCTACCAAGGTGCTTGTTGCGTTGTGCTGTAGATAGAGGAACGGTGATTAGAACAGAGGTGTGTGTTGTAGGGAGACTTGCCGCACCTTATCTATTTGCCTGTTAACACACGCTTTTATTGACTCATTCCTACAGCTCAATCATCTAAGGGTTTCAATCCACACAAACAGTTCCAAGGACAGATTTCATGGCATATGCAATGGCATTCATATATAAATGAACCCCGACCCGAGCTTAAATTTGTATTTTTTCATGTCTATTAAGTTTTCGAGCTTATTAATGAATTACACTGCATCCAATTTGCCATATTGTAGGAACAAATAATAAACTGGAAGAATATTAAGTTTTATTTAATATATATATCCAAAGAACACTTTACAAAATAATTAAGGACAAATAACTTTAATGCAATTTGAAGAACATAAGAAACATAACATAGTAATTGCAAATACATGATTCTTGAGGTTATCTTGAGATGATTTCGGGGCTTTTTAGTGTCCCCGCGGCCCGGTCCTCGACCAGGCCTCCACCCCCAGGAAGCAGCCCGTGACAGCTGACTAACTCCTGAGTACCTATTTACTGCTAGGTAACAGGGGCATTCAGGGTGAAAGAAACTTTGCCCATTTGTTTCTGCCTCGTGCGGGAATCGAACCCGAGCCACAGAATTACGAGTCCTGCGCGCTATCCACCAGGCTTTCGTGGCCCCAGTTGGAACCCACTGTTCCAAAAAGGTTCCAAAATTATTTTCATTAATTGTAAACTAATTCTCGGTATCTTCGTATCACTTTGTAAGTACATCATGCTTAAAATATTTAACAAAGCCGGGTTGTTTGCACGATTAGCACTTTTTAATAATAATAGCGAAAGGATTCGTTTAAAATTAGTTTGGCAGCGTACGTTTGGCACCATGTTTCACAATGTTCAGTAATTCAGTAAGTCTCATCGAGCGACCAAATTGGTCCTTAATCGGCACATACTTATGCAGCATATCTGTAATTGTATCCACCGACTGCTGGTTGTAGTCTGGGTGTTTCATAAACTCATTCCGAGTGTTAACGAGCATATTTATTAAAGCTCTTTCGTGCGTCTTTAATTTCTTTAGTTGCTCTTCAGTCATGAAATTTGGAATATTAATGGGTTTATCAATCAGCATACTATTCTTCTCATCGGCCAGAACACCAGAATCGATTTCGCGTTGAAGTTTGGTCCCTTCATTTTTCATTCTCATGTAGTTGAGAATCTGGAAAGAGTCAGCGCCCTTCATAACCTCAGTAGGAATGTTGGGGAGCAAGAGCTGCAATTGCGGCTGGAATGTTTCCTTGAATTCAGCATGTAACTTGAAAAAAGAGTTTGGGTCTTCAGTTAATTCAATTTCCCGTTTAACAAACCTGCCTTTTCTTTTTTCGGTTTTCGTGGCCTCATTAGGTACTATCGTTGAAAACAGCAAATATACAATTGTAAACACTGACAGGACAGTGAATATTGTTGAGCTCCTGATTGCCATTGTTGAATTTTGGATGTCACAACTTCGCTCTAGAGGTTTCGTCGGTTGTACTGGATGATAATTGAACGCTACCTTTCTTTTATGTGGACTGAGGTGAGGTGGCGAGCAGTTGCCAAAACTATTTAAATTTATCTGGTTAGTAATTTCCTTAGCATTTAGCTGGATATGAAAATGTTCAGAAATCTTGCAAAATTGTTGGTGCAAAAACCTTATAAGATCATATGAATAAAGGTAACTGAAGATGGCCTGTTGGCCCATACGAGGCAGCTCCTATTTATAACCACCCAAACTCATTCTAACCTACGTGTCTAAACTACACTTGAAGCAATCAAGGGATAATACTTCTATTACGTTACGCGGTAATTTGTTCAACAAATAAACAACAATGCATTGACAGTATTTACCCAGGTCTTTGCCAAACCTAAACTTATACAATTTATACCAATTGTTTCGTGTTCTGTCTTGTGTTGATGTTTTTATTACCTTATTGATATCGCATTTGTTATCAACGTCGATGAGGTAAGAGGTATACAAGTGATGAACGGACATCACATATCATAACATAATTATGATATGAACAAATCCACAAAGGCCGTAATGAGGGTTCGAACCTACGCACGGGATGTTCCCAGAAAAGAACATAAGAATAAAGGTAACTGCAGAAAGCCTATACGAAGCAGTTCCTATTCATAGCCACCCAGTTATAACATAATAAAAATCATAATTATAAAGGTAACTGCAGAAGGCCTATTGGCCCATAAAAGGCAGCTTCTATTTATAATCCCCCAATCCCACTCATATTCATGTCCAACCCACGCTTGAACCAATCGAGGGATCCCACCTCCACTACGTTATGCGGTAATTGGTTCCACAACTCAACAAACCGGTTACCATAACAGTATTTACCCAGGTCTTTCCTAAATCTAAACATATACAATTTATGCTCATTGTTTCGTGTTCTGTCTTATGCTGATACCTTTAATACCCAACTAATATCCCTTTTGTTATATCTATTCATCCACTTGTAAAAACCTGTATCATAAGAACAAAGGCAACTGCAGAAGGCCTATTGGCCCATCCGAGGCAGCTCCTATTTAGAACCACCCAATCCCACTTAAATACATGTCCAACCCACGCTTGAAACAATCGAGGGGACCCCACCTCAACCACGTTACGCGGTAATTGGTTCCACAAATCAACAACCCTGTTACTGAATCAGTATTTACCCAAGTCTTTCCTAAATCAAAATTTATCCAATTTATACCCATTGTTTCGTGTTCTGACTTGTGTTGATACTTTTAATACCTTATCAATATCCCCTATGTTGTTTACATTCATCCACTTGTAAACCTCTATTATGTCACCCCTAACTCTTCGCCTTTCCAGTGAATGCACGTTAAGCTTTGTTAATCTTTCTTTATCCATTCTATAATACAGCGACCAAAACTGAACTGTATAATCTAAATGGGGCCTAACCAGAGCAATATAGCTGAAGAACAACAACAGGTCTCTTCTTAATCATTGTTCGATTAATAAATCCCAGTGTCCTATTTCTCTTATTACGAACATTCATGCATATATCCTTTGGTTTTAAATTCTTACTAATCATAACTCCCAGATCTCTCTCGCAATCTCAACACCAGCTAGCTCGAATCTTGTAATTCTATCATCATTACCTAGCCTCAGAACTTTACATTTATCAGCATTATACTGCATCTGCCAATCTTTTGACCATTTCAAAACCCTATTTAGATCAACTTGAATGATAGTGAGTTGTCTTCCTTGTTAATTTTCCAACCGATTTTTGTATCCGCGGCAAATTTGCAGATGTTGCAACTCAAACCTGAATCTAAATCATTTATATATATTATAATTAAAAGAGGTCCCAGGACAGAGCACTGAGGCGCTCCACTAACAACATTATCCCACTCTAACTTAACCCCATTTATACTAACTCTGTTTCCTTTGGAATAGCCATGCTCTAATCCAACTTAATATAGCACCCCAAATACTCTCTATTTCGTTAATCAGTGCCCAATCTATTTTTTTATTCAGTGCACCCCCAATACCTCCCGATGACTGCACCAGTGCTGATGTTGGTGGAGGCGTTTATGTTGAGGATGATCGGAGCTACCAAGGTGCTTGTTGCGTTGTGCTGTAGATAGAGGAACGGTGATTAGAACAGAGGTGTGTGTTGTAGGGAGACTTGCCGCACCTTATCTATTTGCCTGTTAACACACGCTTTTATTGACTCATTCCTACAGCTCAATCATCTAAGGGTTTCAATCCACACAAACAGTTCCAAGGACAGATTTCATGGCATATGCAATGGCATTCATATATAAATGAACCCCGACCCGAGCTTAAATTTGTATTTTTTCATGTCTATTAAGTTTTCGAGCTTATTAATGAATTACACTGCATCCAATTTGCCATATTGTAGGAACAAATAATAAACTGGAAGAATATTAAGTTTTATTTAATATATATAACCAAAGAACACTTTACAAAATAATTAAGGACAAATAACTTTAATGCAATTTGAAGAACATAAGAAACATAACATAGTAATTGCAAATACATGATTCTTGAGGTTATCTTGAGATGATTTCGGGGCTTTTTAGTGTCCCCGCGGCCAGGTCCTCGACCAGGCCTCCACCCCCAGGAAGCAGCCCGTGACAGCTGACTAACTCCTGAGTACCTATTTACTGCTAGGTAACAGGGGCATTCAGGGTGAAAGAAACTTTGCCCATTTGTTTCTGCCTCGTGCGGGAATCGAACCCGAGCCACAGAATTACGAGTCCTGCGCGCTATCCACCAGGCTTTCGTGGCCCCAGTTGGAACCCACTGTCAGGTTCCAAAATTATTTTCATTAATTGTAAACTAATTCTCGGTATCTTCGTATCACTTTGTAAGTACATCATGCTTAAAATATTTAACAAAGCCGGGTTGTTTGCACGATTAGCACTTTTTAATAATAATAGCGAAAGGATTCGTTTAAAATTAGTTTGGCAGCGTACGTTTGGCACCATGTTTCACAATGTTCAGTAATTCAGTAAGTCTCATCGAGCGACCAAATTGGTCCTTAATCGGCACATACTTATGCAGCATATCTGTAATTGTATCCACCGACTGCTGGTTGTAGTCTGGGTGTTTCATAAACTCATTCCGAGTGTTAACGAGCATATTTATTAAAGCTCTTTCGTGCGTCTTTAATTTCTTTAGTTGCTCTTCAGTCATGAAATTTGGAATATTAATGGGTTTATCAATCAGCATACTATTCTTCTCATCGGCCAGAACACCAGAATCGATTTCGCGTTGAAGTTTGGTCCCTTCATTTTTCATTCTCATGTAGTTGAGAATCTGGAAAGAGTCAGCGCCCTTCATAACCTCAGTAGGAATGTTGGGGAGCAAGAGCTGCAATTGCGGCTGGAATGTTTCCTTGAATTCAGCATGTAACTTGAAAAAAGAGTTTGGGTCTTCAGTTAATTCAATTTCCCGTTTAACAAACCTGCCTTTTCTTTTTTCGGTTTTCGTGGCCTCATTAGGTACTATCGTTGAAAACAGCAAATATACAATTGTAAACACTGACAGGACAGTGAATATTGTTGAGCTCCTGATTGCCATTGTTGAATTTTGGATGTCACAACTTCGCTCTAGAGGTTTCGTCGGTTGTACTGGATGATAATTGAACGCTACCTTTCTTTTATGTGGACTGAGGTGAGGTGGCGAGCAGTTGCCAAAACTATTTAAATTTATCTGGTTAGTAATTTCCTTAGCATTTAGCTGGATATGAAAATGTTCAGAAATCTTGCAAAATTGTTGGTGCAAAAACCTTATAAGATCATATGAATAAAGGTAACTGAAGATGGCCTGTTGGCCCATACGAGGCAGCTCCTATTTATAACCACCCAAACTCATTCTAACCTACGTGTCTAAACTACACTTGAAGCAATCAAGGGATAATACTTCTATTACGTTACGCGGTAATTTGTTCAACAAATAAACAACAATGCATTAACAGTATTTACCCAGGTCTTTGCCAAACCTAAACTTATACAATTTATACCAATTGTTTCGTGTTCTGTCTTGTGTTGATGTTTTTATTACCTTATTGATATCGCATTTGTTATCAACGTCGATGAGGTAAGAGGTATACAAGTGATGAACGGACATCACATATCATAACATAATTATGATATGAACAAATCCACAAAGGCCGTAATGAGGGTTCGAACCTACGCACGGGATGTTCCCAGAAAAGAACATAAGAATAAAGGTAACTGCAGAAAGCCTATACGAAGCAGTTCCTATTCATAGCCACCCAGTTATAACATAATAAAAATCATAATTATAAAGGTAACTGCAGAAGGCCTATTGGCCCATAAAAGGCAGCTTCTATTTATAATCCCCCAATCCCACTCATATTCATGTCCAACCCACGCTTGAACCAATCGAGGGATCCCACCTCCACTACGTTATGCGGTAATTGGTTCCACAACTCAACAAACCGGTTACCATAACAGTATTTACCCAGGTCTTTCCTAAATCTAAACATATACAATTTATGCTCATTGTTTCGTGTTCTGTCTTATGCTGATACCTTTAATACCCAACTAATATCCCTTTTGTTATATCTATTCATCCACTTGTAAAAACCTGTATCATAAGAACAAAGGCAACTGCAGAAGGCCTATTGGCCCATCCGAGGCAGCTCCTATTTAGAACCACCCAATCCCACTTAAATACATGTCCAACCCACGCTTGAAACAATCGAGGGGACCCAACCTCAACCACGTTACGCGGTAATTGGTTCCACAAATCAACAACCCTGTTACTGAATCAGTATTTACCCAAGTCTTTCCTAAATCAAAATTTATCCAATTTATACCCATTGTTTCGTGTTCTGACTTGTGTTGATACTTTTAATACCTTATCAATATCCCCTATGTTGTGTACATTCATCCACTTGTAAACCTCTATTATGTCACCCCTAACTCTTCGCCTTTCCAGTGAATGCACGTTAAGCTTTGTTAATCTTTCTTTATCCATTCTATAATACAGCGACCAAAACTGAACTGTATAATCTAAATGGGGCCTAACCAGAGCAATATAGCTGAAGAACAACAACAGGTCTCTTCTTAATCATTGTTCGATTAATAAATCCCAGTGTCCTATTTCTCTTATTACGAACATTCATGCATATATCCTTTGGTTTTAAATTCTTACTAATCATAACTCCCAGATCTCTCTCGCAATCTCAACACCAGCTAGCTCGAATCTTGTAATTCTATCATCATTACCTAGCCTCAGAACTTTACATTTATCAGCATTATACTGCATCTGCCAATCTTTTGACCATTTCAAAACCCTATTTAGATCAACTTGAATGATAGTGAGTTGTCTTCCTTGTTAATTTTCCAACCGATTTTTGTATCCGCGGCAAATTTGCAGATGTTGCAACTCAAACCTGAATCTAAATCATTTATATATATTATAATTAAAAGAGGTCCCAGGACAGAGCACTGAGGCGCTCCACTAACAACATTATCCCACTCTGAACTTAACCCCATTTATACTAACTCTCTGTTTCCTTTGGAATAGCCATGCTCTAATCCAACTTAATATAGCACCCCAAATACTCTCTATTTCGTTAATCAGTGCCCAATCTATTTTTTTATTCAGTGCACCCCCAATACCTCCCGATGACTGCACCAGTGCTGATGTTGGTGGAGGCGTTTATGTTGAGGATGATCGGAGCTACCAAGGTGCTTGTTGCGTTGTGCTGTAGATAGAGGAACGGTGATTAGAACAGAGGTGTGTGTTGTAGGGAGACTTGCCGCACCTTATCTATTTGCCTGTTAACACACGCTTTTATTGACTCATTCCTACAGCTCAATCATCTAAGGGTTTCAATCCACACAAACAGTTCCAAGGACAGATTTCATGGCATATGCAATGGCATTCATATATAAATGAACCCCGACCCGAGCTTAAATTTGTATTTTTTCATGTCTATTAAGTTTTCGAGCTTATTAATGAATTACACTGCATCCAATTTGCCATATTGTAGGAACAAATAATAAACTGGAAGAATATTAAGTTTTATTTAATATATATAACCAAAGAACACTTTACAAAATAATTAAGGACAAATAACTTTAATGCAATTTGAAGAACATAAGAAACATAACATAGTAATTGCAAATACATGATTCTTGAGGTTATCTTGAGATGATTTCGGGGCTTTTTAGTGTCCCCGCGGCCCGGTCCTCGACCAGGCCTCCACCCCCAGGAAGCAGCCCGTGACAGCTGACTAACTCCTGAGTACCTATTTACTGCTAGGTAACAGGGGCATTCAGGGTGAAAGAAACTTTGCCCATTTGTTTCTGCCTCGTGCGGGAATCGAACCCGAGCCACAGAATTACGAGTCCTGCGCGCTATCCACCAGGCTTTCGTGGCCCCAGTTGGAACCCACTGTCAGGTTCCAAAATTATTTTCATTAATTGTAAACTAATTCTCGGTATCTTCGTATCACTTTGTAAGTACATCATGCTTAAAATATTTAACAAAGCCGGGTTGTTTGCACGATTAGCACTTTTTAATAATAATAGCGAAAGGATTCGTTTAAAATTAGTTTGGCAGCGTACGTTTGGCACCATGTTTCACAATGTTCAGTAATTCAGTAAGTCTCATCGAGCGACCAAATTGGTCCTTAATCGGCACATACTTATGCAGCATATCTGTAATTGTATCCACCGACTGCTGGTTGTAGTCTGGGTGTTTCATAAACTCATTCCGAGTGTTAACGAGCATATTTATTAAAGCTCTTTCGTGCGTCTTTAATTTCTTTAGTTGCTCTTCAGTCATGAAATTTGGAATATTAATGGGTTTATCAATCAGCATACTATTCTTCTCATCGGCCAGAACACCAGAATCGATTTCGCGTTGAAGTTTGGTCCCTTCATTTTTCATTCTCATGTAGTTGAGAATCTGGAAAGAGTCAGCGCCCTTCATAACCTCAGTAGGAATGTTGGGGAGCAAGAGCTGCAATTGCGGCTGGAATGTTTCCTTGAATTCAGCATGTAACTTGAAAAAAGAGTTTGGGTCTTCAGTTAATTCAATTTCCCGTTTAACAAACCTGCCTTTTCTTTTTTCGGTTTTCGTGGCCTCATTAGGTACTATCGTTGAAAACAGCAAATATACAATTGTAAACACTGACAGGACAGTGAATATTGTTGAGCTCCTGATTGCCATTGTTGAATTTTGGATGTCACAACTTCGCTCTAGAGGTTTCGTCGGTTGTACTGGATGATAATTGAACGCTACCTTTCTTTTATGTGGACTGAGGTGAGGTGGCGAGCAGTTGCCAAAACTATTTAAATTTATCTGGTTAGTAATTTCCTTAGCATTTAGCTGGATATGAAAATGTTCAGAAATCTTGCAAAATTGTTGGTGCAAAAACCTTATAAGATCATATGAATAAAGGTAACTGAAGATGGCCTGTTGGCCCATACGAGGCAGCTCCTATTTATAACCACCCAAACTCATTCTAACCTACGTGTCTAAACTACACTTGAAGCAATCAAGGGATAATACTTCTATTACGTTACGCGGTAATTTGTTCAACAAATAAACAACAATGCATTAACAGTATTTACCCAGGTCTTTGCCAAACCTAAACTTATACAATTTATACCAATTGTTTCGTGTTCTGTCTTGTGTTGATGTTTTTATTACCTTATTGATATCGCATTTGTTATCAACGTCGATGAGGTAAGAGGTATACAAGTGATGAACGGACATCACATATCATAACATAATTATGATATGAACAAATCCACAAAGGCCGTAATGAGGGTTCGAACCTACGCACGGGATGTTCCCAGAAAAGAACATAAGAATAAAGGTAACTGCAGAAAGCCTATACGAAGCAGTTCCTATTCATAGCCACCCAGTTATAACATAATAAAAATCATAATTATAAAGGTAACTGCAGAAGGCCTATTGGCCCATAAAAGGCAGCTTCTATTTATAATCCCCCAATCCCACTCATATTCATGTCCAACCCACGCTTGAACCAATCGAGGGATCCCACCTCCACTACGTTATGCGGTAATTGGTTCCACAACTCAACAAACCGGTTACCATAACAGTATTTACCCAGGTCTTTCCTAAATCTAAACATATACAATTTATGCTCATTGTTTCGTGTTCTGTCTTATGCTGATACCTTTAATACCCAACTAATATCCCTTTTGTTATATCTATTCATCCACTTGTAAAAACCTGTATCATAAGAACAAAGGCAACTGCAGAAGGCCTATTGGCCCATCCGAGGCAGCTCCTATTTAGAACCACCCAATCCCACTTAAATACATGTCCAACCCACGCTTGAAACAATCGAGGGGACCCCACCTCAACCACGTTACGCGGTAATTGGTTCCACAAATCAACAACCCTGTTACTGAATCAGTATTTACCCAAGTCTTTCCTAAATCAAAATTTATCCAATTTATACCCATTGTTTCGTGTTCTGACTTGTGTTGATACTTTTAATACCTTATCAATATCCCCTATGTTGTGTACATTCATCCACTTGTAAACCTCTATTATGTCACCCCTAACTCTTCGCCTTTCCAGTGAATGCACGTTAAGCTTTGTTAATCTTTCTTTATCCATTCTATAATACAGCGACCAAAACTGAACTGTATAATCTAAATGGGGCCTAACCAGAGCAATATAGCTGAAGAACAACAACAGGTCTCTTCTTAATCATTGTTCGATTAATAAATCCCAGTGTCCTATTTCTCTTATTACGAACATTCAATGCATATATCCTTTGGTTTTAAATTCTTACTAATCATAACTCCCAGATCTCTCTCGCAATCTCAACACCAGCTAGCTCGTAATCTTGTAATTCTATCATCATTACCTAGCCTCAGAACTTTACATTTATCAGCATTATACTGCATCTGCCAATCTTTTGACCATTTCAAAACCCTATTTAGATCAACTTGAATGATAGTGAGTTGTCTTCCTTGTTAATTTTCCAACCGATTTTTGTATCCGCGGCAAATTTGCAGATGTTGCAACTCAAACCTGAATCTAAATCATTTATATATATTATAATTAAAAGAGGTCCCAGGACAGAGCACTGAGGCGCTCCACTAACAACATTATCCCACTCTGACTTAACCCCATTTATACTAACTCTCTGTTTCCTTTGGAATAGCCAATGCTCTAATCCAACTTAATATAGCACCCCAAATACTCTCTATTTCGTTAATCAGTGCCCAATCTATTTTATTATTCAGTGCACCCCCAATACCTCCCGATGACTGCACCAGTGCTGATGTTGGTGGAGGCGTTTATGTTGAGGATGATCGGAGCTACCAAGGTGCTTGTTGCGTTGTGCTGTAGATAGAGGAACGGTGATTAGAACAGAGGTGTGTGTTGTAGGGAGACTTGCCGCACCTTATCTATTTGCCTGTTAACACACGCTTTTATTGACTCATTCCTACAGCTCAATCATCTAAGGGTTTCAATCCACACAAACAGTTCCAAGGACAGATTTCATGGCATATGCAATGGCATTCATATATAAATGAACCCCGACCCGAGCTTAAATTTGTATTTTTTCATGTCTATTAAGTTTTCGAGCTTATTAATGAATTACACTGCATCCAATTTGCCATATTGTAGGAACAAATAATAAACTGGAAGAATATTAAGTTTTATTTAATATATATAACCAAAGAACACTTTACAAAATAATTAAGGACAAATAACTTTAATGCAATTTGAAGAACATAAGAAACATAACATAGTAATTGCAAATACATGATTCTTGAGGTTATCTTGAGATGATTTCGGGGCTTTTTAGTGTCCCCGCGGCCCGGTCCTCGACCAGGCCTCCACCCCCAGGAAGCAGCCCGTGACAGCTGACTAACTCCTGAGTACCTATTTACTGCTAGGTAACAGGGGCATTCAGGGTGAAAGAAACTTTGCCCATTTGTTTCTGCCTCGTGCGGGAATCGAACCCGAGCCACAGAATTACGAGTCCTGCGCGCTATCCACCAGGCTTTCGTGGCCCCAGTTGGAACCCACTGTCAGGTTCCAAAATTATTTTCATTAATTGTAAACTAATTCTCGGTATCTTCGTATCACTTTGTAAGTACATCATGCTTAAAATATTTAACAAAGCCGGGTTGTTTGCACGATTAGCACTTTTTAATAATAATAGCGAAAGGATTCGTTTAAAATTAGTTTGGCAGCGTACGTTTGGCACCATGTTTCACAATGTTCAGTAATTCAGTAAGTCTCATCGAGCGACCAAATTGGTCCTTAATCGGCACATACTTATGCAGCATATCTGTAATTGTATCCACCGACTGCTGGTTGTAGTCTGGGTGTTTCATAAACTCATTCCGAGTGTTAACGAGCATATTTATTAAAGCTCTTTCGTGCGTCTTTAATTTCTTTAGTTGCTCTTCAGTCATGAAATTTGGAATATTAATGGGTTTATCAATCAGCATACTATTCTTCTCATCGGCCAGAACACCAGAATCGATTTCGCGTTGAAGTTTGGTCCCTTCATTTTTCATTCTCATGTAGTTGAGAATCTGGAAAGAGTCAGCGCCCTTCATAACCTCAGTAGGAATGTTGGGGAGCAAGAGCTGCAATTGCGGCTGGAATGTTTCCTTGAATTCAGCATGTAACTTGAAAAAAGAGTTTGGGTCTTCAGTTAATTCAATTTCCCGTTTAACAAACCTGCCTTTTCTTTTTTCGGTTTTCGTGGCCTCATTAGGTACTATCGTTGAAAACAGCAAATATACAATTGTAAACACTGACAGGACAGTGAATATTGTTGAGCTCCTGATTGCCATTGTTGAATTTTGGATGTCACAACTTCGCTCTAGAGGTTTCGTCGGTTGTACTGGATGATAATTGAACGCTACCTTTCTTTTATGTGGACTGAGGTGAGGTGGCGAGCAGTTGCCAAAACTATTTAAATTTATCTGGTTAGTAATTTCCTTAGCATTTAGCTGGATATGAAAATGTTCAGAAATCTTGCAAAATTGTTGGTGCAAAAACCTTATAAGATCATATGAATAAAGGTAACTGAAGATGGCCTGTTGGCCCATACGAGGCAGCTCCTATTTATAACCACCCAAACTCATTCTAACCTACGTGTCTAAACTACACTTGAAGCAATCAAGGGATAATACTTCTATTACGTTACGCGGTAATTTGTTCAACAAATAAACAACAATGCATTAACAGTATTTACCCAGGTCTTTGCCAAACCTAAACTTATACAATTTATACCAATTGTTTCGTGTTCTGTCTTGTGTTGATGTTTTTATTACCTTATTGATATCGCATTTGTTATCAACGTCGATGAGGTAAGAGGTATACAAGTGATGAACGGACATCACATATCATAACATAATTATGATATGAACAAATCCACAAAGGCCGTAATGAGGGTTCGAACCTACGCACGGGATGTTCCCAGAAAAGAACATAAGAATAAAGGTAACTGCAGAAAGCCTATACGAAGCAGTTCCTATTCATAGCCACCCAGTTATAACATAATAAAAATCATAATTATAAAGGTAACTGCAGAAGGCCTATTGGCCCATAAAAGGCAGCTTCTATTTATAATCCCCCAATCCCACTCATATTCATGTCCAACCCACGCTTGAACCAATCGAGGGATCCCACCTCCACTACGTTATGCGGTAATTGGTTCCACAACTCAACAAACCGGTTACCATAACAGTATTTACCCAGGTCTTTCCTAAATCTAAACATATACAATTTATGCTCATTGTTTCGTGTTCTGTCTTATGCTGATACCTTTAATACCCAACTAATATCCCTTTTGTTATATCTATTCATCCACTTGTAAAAACCTGTATCATAAGAACAAAGGCAACTGCAGAAGGCCTATTGGCCCATCCGAGGCAGCTCCTATTTAGAACCACCCAATCCCACTTAAATACATGTCCAACCCACGCTTGAAACAATCGAGGGGACCCCACCTCAACCACGTTACGCGGTAATTGGTTCCACAAATCAACAACCCTGTTACTGAATCAGTATTTACCCAAGTCTTTCCTAAATCAAAATTTATCCAATTTATACCCATTGTTTCGTGTTCTGACTTGTGTTGATACTTTTAATACCTTATCAATATCCCCTATGTTGTGTACATTCATCCACTTGTAAACCTCTATTATGTCACCCCTAACTCTTCGCCTTTCCAGTGAATGCACGTTAAGCTTTGTTAATCTTTCTTTATCCATTCTATAATACAGCGACCAAAACTGAACTGTATAATCTAAATGGGGCCTAACCAGAGCAATATAGCTGAAGAACAACAACAGGTCTCTTCTTAATCATTGTTCGATTAATAAATCCCAGTGTCCTATTTCTCTTATTACGAACATTCATGCATATATCCTTTGGTTTTAAATTCTTACTAATCATAACTCCCAGATCTCTCTCGCAATCTCAACACCAGCTAGCTCGAATCTTGTAATTCTATCATCATTACCTAGCCTCAGAACTTTACATTTATCAGCATTATACTGCATCTGCCAATCTTTTGACCATTTCAAAACCCTATTTAGATCAACTTGAATGATAGTGAGTTGTCTTCCTTGTTAATTTTCCAACCGATTTTTGTATCCGCGGCAAATTTGCAGATGTTGCAACTCAAACCTGAATCTAAATCATTTATATATATTATAATTAAAAGAGGTCCCAGGACAGAGCACTGAGGCGCTCCACTAACAACATTATCCCACTCTGACTTAACCCCATTTATACTAACTCTCTGTTTCCTTTGGAATAGCCATGCTCTAATCCAACTTAATATAGCACCCCAAATACTCTCTATTTCGTTAATCAGTGCCCAATCTATTTTTTTATTCAGTGCACCCCCAATACCTCCCGATGACTGCACCAGTGCTGATGTTGGTGGAGGCGTTTATGTTGAGGATGATCGGAGCTACCAAGGTGCTTGTTGCGTTGTGCTGTAGATAGAGGAACGGTGATTAGAACAGAGGTGTGTGTTGTAGGGAGACTTGCCGCACCTTATCTATTTGCCTGTTAACACACGCTTTTATTGACTCATTCCTACAGCTCAATCATCTAAGGGTTTCAATCCACACAAACAGTTCCAAGGACAGATTTCATGGCATATGCAATGGCATTCATATATAAATGAACCCCGACCCGAGCTTAAATTTGTATTTTTTCATGTCTATTAAGTTTTCGAGCTTATTAATGAATTACACTGCATCCAATTTGCCATATTGTAGGAACAAATAATAAACTGGAAGAATATTAAGTTTTATTTAATATATATAACCAAAGAACACTTTACAAAATAATTAAGGACAAATAACTTTAATGCAATTTGAAGAACATAAGAAACATAACATAGTAATTGCAAATACATGATTCTTGAGGTTATCTTGAGATGATTTCGGGGCTTTTTAGTGTCCCCGCGGCCCGGTCCTCGACCAGGCCTCCACCCCCAGGAAGCAGCCCGTGACAGCTGACTAACTCCTGAGTACCTATTTACTGCTAGGTAACAGGGGCATTCAGGGTGAAAGAAACTTTGCCCATTTGTTTCTGCCTCGTGCGGGAATCGAACCCGAGCCACAGAATTACGAGTCCTGCGCGCTATCCACCAGGCTTTCGTGGCCCCAGTTGGAACCCACTGTCAGGTTCCAAAATTATTTTCATTAATTGTAAACTAATTCTCGGTATCTTCGTATCACTTTGTAAGTACATCATGCTTAAAATATTTAACAAAGCCGGGTTGTTTGCACGATTAGCACTTTTTAATAATAATAGCGAAAGGATTCGTTTAAAATTAGTTTGGCAGCGTACGTTTGGCACCATGTTTCACAATGTTCAGTAATTCAGTAAGTCTCATCGAGCGACCAAATTGGTCCTAAATCGGCACATACTTATGCAGCATATCTGTAATTGTATCCACCGACTGCTGGTTGTAGTCTGGGTGTTTCATAAACTCATTCCGAGTGTTAACGAGCATATTTATTAAAGCTCTTTCGTGCGTCTTTAATTTCTTTAGTTGCTCTTCAGTCATGAAATTTGGAATATTAATGGGTTTATCAATCAGCATACTATTCTTCTCATCGGCCAGAACACCAGAATCGATTTCGCGTTGAAGTTTGGTCCCTTCATTTTTCATTCTCATGTAACTTGAGAATCTGGAAGGAGTCAGCGCCCTTCATAACCTCAGTAGGAATGTTGGGGAGCAAGAGCTGCAATTGCGGCTGGAATGTTTCCTTGAATTCAGCATGTAACTTGAAAAAAGAGTTTGGGTCTTCAGTTAATTCAATTTCCCGTTTAACAAACCTGCCTTTTCTTTTTTCGGTTTTCGTGGCCTCATTAGGTACTATCGTTGAAAACAGCAAATATACAATTGTAAACACTGCACAGGACAGTGAATATTGTTGAGCTCCTGATTGCCATTGTTGAATTTTGGATGTCACAACTTCGCTCTAGAGGTTTCGTCGGTTGTACTGGATGATAATTGAACGCTACCTTTCTTTTATGTGGACTGAGGTGAGGTGGCGAGCAGTTGCCAAAACTATTTAAATTTATCTGGTTAGTAATTTCCTTAGCATTTAGCTGGATATGAAAATGTTCAGAAATCTTGCAAAATTGTTGGTGCAAAAACCTTATAAGATCATATGAATAAAGGTAACTGAAGATGGCCTGTTGGCCCATACGAGGCAGCTCCTATTTATAACCACCCAAACTCATTCTAACCTACGTGTCTAAACTACACTTGAAGCAATCAAGGGATAATACTTCTATTACGTTACGCGGTAATTTGTTCAACAAATAAACAACAATGCATTAACAGTATTTACCCAGGTCTTTGCCAAACCTAAACTTATACAATTTATACCAATTGTTTCGTGTTCTGTCTTGTGTTGATGTTTTTATTACCTTATTGATATCGCATTTGTTATCAACGTCGATGAGGTAAGAGGTATACAAGTGATGAACGGACATCACATATCATAACATAATTATGATATGAACAAATCCACAAAGGCCGTAATGAGGGTTCGAACCTACGCACGGGATGTTCCCAGAAAAGAACATAAGAATAAAGGTAACTGCAGAAAGCCTATACGAAGCAGTTCCTATTCATAGCCACCCAGTTATAACATAATAAAAATCATAATTATAAAGGTAACTGCAGAAGGCCTATTGGCCCATAAAAGGCAGCTTCTATTTATAATCCCCCAATCCCACTCATATTCATGTCCAACCCACGCTTGAACCAATCGAGGGATCCCACCTCCACTACGTTATGCGGTAATTGGTTCCACAACTCAACAAACCGGTTACCATAACAGTATTTACCCAGGTCTTTCCTAAATCTAAACATATACAATTTATGCTCATTGTTTCGTGTTCTGTCTTATGCTGATACCTTTAATACCCAACTAATATCCCTTTTGTTATATCTATTCATCCACTTGTAAAAACCTGTATCATAAGAACAAAGGCAACTGCAGAAGGCCTATTGGCCCATCCGAGGCAGCTCCTATTTAGAACCACCCAATCCCACTTAAATACATGTCCAACCCACGCTTGAAACAGAACGCAGAGCTGCATATGGCCGTTCAAAGGACTGCCAGCTTCTTCCTGGCGCTTTCCCGGATGCTAAACCCATTCAGCTAAAACCTCCAGTAAAGGTTACCAGACCCCTCTATTACCGTCCTATTGGTAATGAACCTGTTAATGAATATGCAGGTGCACTTCTTCCTGATAACTACTCAAATGCTGAAGCCTACGTTTCTGCCAAAGATCTCTACTCAGGTCGTCGTAATACAGTAGACCTATTGGCCCATCCGAGGCAGCTCCTATTTAGAACCACCCAATCCCACTTAAATACATGTCCAACCCACGCTTGAAACAATCGAGGGGACCCCACCTCAACCACGTTACGCGGTAATTGGTTCCACAAATCAACAACCCTGTTACTGAATCAGTATTTACCCAAGTCTTTCCTAAATCAAAATTTATCCAATTTATACCCATTGTTTCGTGTTCTGACTTGTGTTGATACTTTTAATACCTTATCAATATCCCCTATGTTGTGTACATTCATCCACTTGTAAACCTCTATTATGTCACCCCTAACTCTTCGCCTTTCCAGTGAATGCACGTTAAGCTTTGTTAATCTTTCTTTATCCATTCTATAATACAGCGACCAAAACTGAACTGTATAATCTAAATGGGGCCTAACCAGAGCAATATAGCTGAAGAACAACAACAGGTCTCTTCTTAATCATTGTTCGATTAATAAATCCCAGTGTCCTATTTCTCTTATTACGAACATTCAATGCATATATCCTTTGGTTTTAAATTCTTACTAATCATAACTCCCAGATCTCTCTCGCAATCTCAACACCAGCTAGCTCGTAATCTTGTAATTCTATCATCATTACCTAGCCTCAGAACTTTACATTTATCAGCATTATACTGCATCTGCCAATCTTTTGACCATTTCAAAACCCTATTTAGATCAACTTGAATGATAGTGAGTTGTCTTCCTTGTTAATTTTCCAACCGATTTTTGTATCCGCGGCAAATTTGCAGATGTTGCAACTCAAACCTGAATCTAAATCATTTATATATATTATAATTAAAAGAGGTCCCAGGACAGAGCACTGAGGCGCTCCACTAACACATTATCCCACTCTGACTTAACCCCATTTATACTAACTCTCTGTTTCCTTTGGAATAGCCAATGCTCTAATCCAACTTAATATAGCACCCCAAATACTCTCTATTTCGTTAATCAGTGCCCAATCTATTTTATTATTCAGTGCACCCCCAATACCTCCCGATGACTGCACCAGTGCTGATGTTGGTGGAGGCGTTTATGTTGAGGATGATCGGAGCTACCAAGGTGCTTGTTGCGTTGTGCTGTAGATAGAGGAACGGTGATTAGAACAGAGGTGTGTGTTGTAGGGAGACTTGCCGCACCTTATCTATTTGCCTGTTAACACACGCTTTTATTGACTCATTCCTACAGCTCAATCATCTAAGGGTTTCAATCCACACAAACAGTTCCAAGGACAGATTTCATGGCATATGCAATGGCATTCATATATAAATGAACCCCGACCCGAGCTTAAATTTGTATTTTTTCATGTCTATTAAGTTTTCGAGCTTATTAATGAATTACACTGCATCCAATTTGCCATATTGTAGGAACAAATAATAAACTGGAAGAATATTAAGTTTTATTTAATATATATAACCAAAGAACACTTTACAAAATAATTAAGGACAAATAACTTTAATGCAATTTGAAGAACATAAGAAACATAACATAGTAATTGCAAATACATGATTCTTGAGGTTATCTTGAGATGATTTCGGGGCTTTTTAGTGTCCCCGCGGCCCGGTCCTCGACCAGGCCTCCACCCCCAGGAAGCAGCCCGTGACAGCTGACTAACTCCTGAGTACCTATTTACTGCTAGGTAACAGGGGCATTCAGGGTGAAAGAAACTTTGCCCATTTGTTTCTGCCTCGTGCGGGAATCGAACCCGAGCCACAGAATTACGAGTCCTGCGCGCTATCCACCAGGCTTTCGTGGCCCCAGTTGGAACCCACTGTCAGGTTCCAAAATTATTTTCATTAATTGTAAACTAATTCTCGGTATCTTCGTATCACTTTGTAAGTACATCATGCTTAAAATATTTAACAAAGCCGGGTTGTTTGCACGATTAGCACTTTTTAATAATAATAGCGAAAGGATTCGTTTAAAATTAGTTTGGCAGCGTACGTTTGGCACCATGTTTCACAATGTTCAGTAATTCAGTAAGTCTCATCGAGCGACCAAATTGGTCCTTAATCGGCACATACTTATGCAGCATATCTGTAATTGTATCCACCGACTGCTGGTTGTAGTCTGGGTGTTTCATAAACTCATTCCGAGTGTTAACGAGCATATTTATTAAAGCTCTTTCGTGCGTCTTTAATTTCTTTAGTTGCTCTTCAGTCATGAAATTTGGAATATTAATGGGTTTATCAATCAGCATACTATTCTTCTCATCGGCCAGAACACCAGAATCGATTTCGCGTTGAAGTTTGGTCCCTTCATTTTTCATTCTCATGTAGTTGAGAATCTGGAAAGAGTCAGCGCCCTTCATAACCTCAGTAGGAATGTTGGGGAGCAAGAGCTGCAATTGCGGCTGGAATGTTTCCTTGAATTCAGCATGTAACTTGAAAAAAGAGTTTGGGTCTTCAGTTAATTCAATTTCCCGTTTAACAAACCTGCCTTTTCTTTTTTCGGTTTTCGTGGCCTCATTAGGTACTATCGTTGAAAACAGCAAATATACAATTGTAAACACTGACAGGACAGTGAATATTGTTGAGCTCCTGATTGCCATTGTTGAATTTTGGATGTCACAACTTCGCTCTAGAGGTTTCGTCGGTTGTACTGGATGATAATTGAACGCTACCTTTCTTTTATGTGGACTGAGGTGAGGTGGCGAGCAGTTGCCAAAACTATTTAAATTTATCTGGTTAGTAATTTCCTTAGCATTTAGCTGGATATGAAAATGTTCAGAAATCTTGCAAAATTGTTGGTGCAAAAACCTTATAAGATCATATGAATAAAGGTAACTGAAGATGGCCTGTTGGCCCATATGAGGCAGCTCCTATTTATAACCACCCAAACTCATTCTAACCTACGTGTCTAAACTACACTTGAAGCAATCAAGGGATAATACTTCTATTACGTTACGCGGTAATTTGTTCAACAAATAAACAACAATGCATTAACAGTATTTACCCAGGTCTTTGCCAAACCTAAACTTATACAATTTATACCAATTGTTTCATGTTCTGTCTTGTGTTGATGTTTTTATTACCTTATTGATATCGCATTTGTTATCAACGTCGATGAGGTAAGAGGTATACAAGTGATGAACGGACATCACATATCATAACATAATTATGATATGAACAAATCCACAAAGGCCGTAATGAGGGTTCGAACCTACGCACGGGATGTTCCCAGAAAAGAACATAAGAATAAAGGTAACTGCAGAAAGCCTATACGAAGCAGTTCCTATTCATAGCCACCCAGTTATAACATAATAAAAATCATAATTATAAAGGTAACTGCAGAAGGCCTATTGGCCCATAAAAGGCAGCTTCTATTTATAATCCCCCAATCCCACTCATATTCATGTCCAACCCACGCTTGAACCAATCGAGGGATCCCACCTCCACTACGTTATGCGGTAATTGGTTCCACAACTCAACAAACCGGTTACCATAACAGTATTTACCCAGGTCTTTCCTAAATCTAAACATACAATTTATGCTCATTGTTTCGTGTTCTGTCTTATGCTGATACCTTTAATACCCAACTAATATCCCTTTTGTTATATCTATTCATCCACTTGTAAAAACCTGTATCATAAGAACAAAGGCAACTGCAGAAGGCCTATTGGCCAATCCGAGGCAGCTCCTATTTAGAACCACCCAATCCCACTTAAATACATGTCCAACCCACGCTTGAAACAATCGAGGGGACCCCACCTCAACCACGTTACGCGGTAATTGGTTCCACAAATCAACAACCCTGTTACTGAATCAGTATTTACCCAAGTCTTTCCTAAATCAAAATTTATCCAATTTATACCCATTGTTTCGTGTTCTGACTTGTGTTGATACTTTTAATACCTTATCAATATCCCCTATGTTGTGTACATTCATCCACTTGTAAACCTCTATTATGTCACCCCTAACTCTTCGCCTTTCCAGTGAATGCACGTTAAGCTTTGTTAATCTTTCTTTATCCATTCTATAATACAGCGACCAAAACTGAACTGTATAATCTAAATGGGGCCTAACCAGAGCAATATAGCTGAAGAACAACAACAGGTCTCTTCTTAATCATTGTTCGATTAATAAATCCCAGTGTCCTATTTCATCTTATTACGAACATTCATGCATATATCCTTTGGTTTTAAATTCTTACTAATCATAACTCCCAGATCTCTCTCGCAATCTCAACACCAGCTAGCTCGAATCTTGTAATTCTATCATCATTACCTAGCCTCAGAACTTTACATTTATCAGCATTATACTGCATCTGCCAATCTTTTGACCATTTCAAAACCCTATTTAGATCAACTTGAATGATAGTGAGTTGTCTTCCTTGTTAATTTTCCAACCGATTTTTGTATCCGCGGCAAATTTGCAGATGTTGCAACTCAAACCTGAATCTAAATCATTTATATATATTATAATTAAAAGAGGTCCCAGGACAGAGCACTGAGGCGCTCCACTAACAACATTATCCCACTCTGACTTAACCCCATTTATACTAACTCTCTGTTTCCTTTGGAATAGCCATGCTCTAATCCAACTTAATATAGCACCCCAAATACTCTCTATTTCGTTAATCAGTGCCCAATCTATTTTTTTATTCAGTGCACCCCCAATACCTCCCGATGACTGCACCAGTGCTGATGTTGGTGGAGGCGTTTATGTTGAGGATGATCGGAGCTACCAAGGTGCTTGTTGCGTTGTGCTGTAGATAGAGGAACGGTGATTAGAACAGAGGTGTGTGTTGTAGGGAGACTTGCCGCACCTTATCTATTTGCCTGTTAACACACGCTTTTATTGACTCATTCCTACAGCTCAATCATCTAAGGGTTTCAATCCACACAAACAGTTCCAAGGACAGATTTCATGGCATATGCATGGCATTCATATATAAATGAACCCCGACCCGAGCTTAAATTTGTATTTTTTCATGTCTATTAAGTTTTCGAGCTTATTAATGAATTACACTGCATCCAATTTGCCATATTGTAGGAACAAATAATAAACTGGAAGAATATTAAGTTTTATTTAATATATATAACCAAAGAACACTTTACAAAATAATTAAGGACAAATAACTTTAATGCAATTTGAAGAACATAAGAAACATAACATAGTAATTGCAAATACATGATTCTTGAGGTTATCTTGAGATGATTTCGGGGCTTTTTAGTGTCCCCGCGGCCCGGTCCTCGACCAGGCCTCCACCCCCAGGAAGCAGCCCGTGACAGCTGACTAACTCCTGAGTACCTATTTACTGCTAGGTAACAGGGGCATTCAGGGTGAAAGAAACTTTGCCCATTTGTTTCTGCCTCGTGCGGGAATCGAACCCGAGCCACAGAATTACGAGTCCTGCGCGCTATCCACCAGGCTTTCGTGGCCCCAGTTGGAACCCACTGTCAGGTTCCAAAATTATTTTCATTAATTGTAAACTAATTCTCGGTATCTTCGTATCACTTTGTAAGTACATCATGCTTAAAATATTTAACAAAGCCGGGTTGTTTGCACGATTAGCACTTTTTAATAATAATAGCGAAAGGATTCGTTTAAAATTAGTTTGGCAGCGTACGTTTGGCACCATGTTTCACAATGTTCAGTAATTCAGTAAGTCTCATCGAGCGACCAAATTGGTCCTTAATCGGCACATACTTATGCAGCATATCTGTAATTGTATCCACCGACTGCTGGTTGTAGTCTGGGTGTTTCATAAACTCATTCCGAGTGTTAACGAGCATATTTATTAAAGCTCTTTCGTGCGTCTTTAATTTCTTTAGTTGCTCTTCAGTCATGAAATTTGGAATATTAATGGGTTTATCAATCAGCATACTATTCTTCTCATCGGCCAGAACACCAGAATCGATTTCGCGTTGAAGTTTGGTCCCTTCATTTTTCATTCTCATGTAGTTGAGAATCTGGAAAGAGTCAGCGCCCTTCATAACCTCAGTAGGAATGTTGGGGAGCAAGAGCTGCAATTGCGGCTGGAATGTTTCCTTGAATTCAGCATGTAACTTGAAAAAAGAGTTTGGGTCTTCAGTTAATTCCATTTCCCGTTTAACAAACCTGCCTTTTCTTTTTTCGGTTTTCGTGGCCTCATTAGGTACTATCGTTGAAAACAGCAAATATACAATTGTAAACACTGACAGGACAGTGAATATTGTTGAGCTCCTGATTGCCATTGTTGAATTTTGGATGTCACAACTTCGCTCTAGAGGTTTCGTCGGTTGTACTGGATGATAATTGAACGCTACCTTTCTTTTATGTGGACTGAGGTGAGGTGGCGAGCAGTTGCCAAAACTATTTAAATTTATCTGGTTAGTAATTTCCTTAGCATTTAGCTGGATATGAAAATGTTCAGAAATCTTGCAAAATTGTTGGTGCAAAAACCTTATAAGATCACATGAATAAAGGTAACTGAAGATGGCCTGTTGGCCCATACGAGGCAGCTCCTATTTATAACCACCCAAACTCATTCTAACCTACGTGTCTAAACTACACTTGAAGCAATCAAGGGATAATACTTCTATTACGTTACGCGGTAATTTGTTCAACAAATAAACAACAATGCATTAACAGTATTTACCCAGGTCTTTGCCAAACCTAAACTTATACAATTTATACCAATTGTTTCGTGTTCTGTCTTGTGTTGATGTTTTTATTACCTTATTGATATCGCATTTGTTATCAACGTCGATGAGGTAAGAGGTATACAAGTGATGAACGGACATCACATATCATAACATAATTATGATATGAACAAATCCACAAAGGCCGTAATGAGGGTTCGAACCTACGCACGGGATGTTCCCAGAAAAGAACATAAGAATAAAGGTAACTGCAGAAAGCCTATACGAAGCAGTTCCTATTCATAGCCACCCAGTTATAACATAATAAAAATCATAATTATAAAGGTAACTGCAGAAGGCCTATTGGCCCATAAAAGGCAGCTTCTATTTATAATCCCCCAATCCCACTCATATTCATGTCCAACCCACGCTTGAACCAATCGAGGGATCCCACCTCCACTACGTTATGCGGTAATTGGTTCCACAACTCAACAAACCGGTTACCATAACAGTATTTACCCAGGTCTTTCCTAAATCTAAACATATACAATTTATGCTCATTGTTTCGTGTTCTGTCTTATGCTGATACCTTTAATACCCAACTAATATCCCTTTTGTTATATCTATTCATCCACTTGTAAAAACCTGTATCATAAGAACAAAGGCAACTGCAGAAGGCCTATTGGCCCATCCGAGGCAGCTCCTATTTAGAACCACCCAATCCCACTTAAATACATGTCCAACCCACGCTTGAAACAGAACGCAGAGCTGCATATGGCCGTTCAAAGGACTGCCAGCTTCTTCCTGGCGCTTTCCCGGATGCTAAACCCATTCAGCTAAAACCTCCAGTAAAGGTTACCAGACCCCTCTATTACCGTCCTATTGGTAATGAACCTGTTAATGAATATGCAGGTGCACTTCTTCCTGATAACTACTCAAATGCTGAAGCCTACGTTTCTGCCAAAGATCTCTACTCAGGTCGTCGTAATACAGTAGACCTATTGGCCCATCCGAGGCAGCTCCTATTTAGAACCACCCAATCCCACTTAAATACATGTCCAACCCACGCTTGAAACAATCGAGGGGACCCCACCTCAACCACGTTACGCGGTAATTGGTTCCACAAATCAACAACCCTGTTACTGAATCAGTATTTACCCAAGTCTTTCCTAAATCAAAATTTATCCAATTTATACCCATTGTTTCGTGTTCTGACTTGTGTTGATACTTTTAATACCTTATCAATATCCCCTATGTTGTGTACATTCATCCACTTGTAAACCTCTATTATGTCACCCCTAACTCTTCGCCTTTCCAGTGAATGCACGTTAAGCTTTGTTAATCTTTCTTTATCCATTCTATAATACAGCGACCAAAACTGAACTGTATAATCTAAATGGGGCCTAACCAGAGCAATATAGCTGAAGAACAACAACAGGTCTCTTCTTAATCATTGTTCGATTAATAAATCCCAGTGTCCTATTTCTCTTATTACGAACATTCATGCATATATCCTTTGGTTTTAAATTCTTACTAATCATAACTCCCAGATCTCTCTCGCAATCTCAACACCAGCTAGCTCGAATCTTGTAATTCTATCATCATTACCTAGCCTCAGAACTTTACATTTATCAGCATTATACTGCATCTGCCAATCTTTTGACCATTTCAAAACCCTATTTAGATCAACTTGAATGATAGTGAGTTGTCTTCCTTGTTAATTTTCCAACCGATTTTTGTATCCGCGGCAAATTTGCAGATGTTGCAACTCAAACCTGAATCTAAATCATTTATATATATTATAATTAAAAGAGGTCCCAGGACAGAGCACTGAGGCGCTCCACTAACATTATCCCACTCTGACTTAACCCCATTTATACTAACTCTCTGTTTCCTTTGGAATAGCCATGCTCTAATCCAACTTAATATAGCACCCCAAATACTCTGTATTTCGTTAATCAGTGCCCAATCTATTTTTTTATTCAGTGCACCCCCAATACCTCCCGATGACTGCACCAGTGCTGATGTTGGTGGAGGCGTTTATGTTGAGGATGATCGGAGCTACCAAGGTGCTTGTTGCGTTGTGCTGTAGATAGAGGAACGGTGATTAGAACAGGTGTGTGTTGTAGGGAGACTTGCCGCACCTTATCTATTTGCCTGTTAACACACGCTTTTATTGACTCATTCCTACAGCTCAATCATCTAAGGGTTTCAATCCACACAAACAGTTCCAAGGACAGATTTCATGGCATATGCAATGGCATTCATATATAAATGAACCCCGACCCGAGCTTAAATTTGTATTTTTTCATGTCTATTAAGTTTTCGAGCTTATTAATGAATTACACTGCATCCAATTTGCCATATTGTAGGAACAAATAATAAACTGGAAGAATATTAAGTTTTATTTAATATATATAACCAAAGAACACTTTACAAAATAATTAAGGACAAATAACTTTAATGCAATTTGAAGAACATAAGAAACATAACATAGTAATTGCAAATACATGATTCTTGAGGTTATCTTGAGATGATTTCGGGGCTTTTTAGTGTCCCCGCGGCCCGGTCCTCGACCAGGCCTCCACCCCCAGGAACAGCCCGTGACAGCTGACTAACTCCTGAGTACCTATTTACTGCTAGGTAACAGGGGCATTCAGGGTGAAAGAAACTTTGCCCATTTGTTTCTGCCTCGTGCGGGAATCGAACCCGAGCCACAGAATTACGAGTCCTGCGCGCTATCCACCAGGCTTTCGTGGCCCCAGTTGGAACCCACTGTCAGGTTCCAAAATTATTTTCATTAATTGTAAACTAATTCTCGGTATCTTCGTATCACTTTGTAAGTACATCATGCTTAAAATATTTAACAAAGCCGGGTTGTTTGCACGATTAGCACTTTTTAATAATAATAGCGAAAGGATTCGTTTAAAATTAGTTTGGCAGCGTACGTTTGGCACCATGTTTCACAATGTTCAGTAATTCAGTAAGTCTCATCGAGCGACCAAATTGGTCCTTAATCGGCACATACTTATGCAGCATATCTGTAATTGTATCCACCGACTGCTGGTTGTAGTCTGGGTGTTTCATAAACTCATTCCGAGTGTTAACGAGCATATTTATTAAAGCTCTTTCGTGCGTCTTTAATTTCTTTAGTTGTTCTTCAGTCATGAAATTTGGAATATTAATGGGTTTATCAATCAGCATACTATTCTTCTCATCGGCCAGAACACCAGAATCGATTTCGCGTTGAAGTTTGGTCCCTTCATTTTTCATTCTCATGTAGTTGAGAATCTGGAAAGAGTCAGCGCCCTTCATAACCTCAGTAGGAATGTTGGGGAGCAAGAGCTGCAATTGCGGCTGGAATGTTTCCTTGAATTCAGCATGTAACTTGAAAAAAGAGTTTGGGTCTTCAGTTAATTCAATTTCCCGTTTAACAAACCTGCCTTTTCTTTTTTCGGTTTTCGTGGCCTCATTAGGTACTATCGTTGAAAACAGCAAATATACAATTGTAAACACTGACAGGACAGTGAATATTGTTGAGCTCCTGATTGCCATTGTTGAATTTTGGATGTCACAACTTCGCTCTAGAGGTTTCGTCGGTTGTACTGGATGATAATTGAACGCTACCTTTCTTTTATGTGGACTGAGGTGAGGTGGCGAGCAGTTGCCAAAACTATTTAAATTTATCTGGTTAGTAATTTCCTTAGCATTTAGCTGGATATGAAAATGTTCAGAAATCTTGCAAAATTGTTGGTGCAAAAACCTTATAAGATCATATGAATAAAGGTAACTGAAGATGGCCTGTTGGCCCATACGAGGCAGCTCCTATTTATAACCACCCAAACTCATTCTAACCTACGTGTCTAAACTACACTTGAAGCAATCAAGGGATAATACTTCTATTACGTTACGCGGTAATTTGTTCAACAAATAAACAACAATGCATTAACAGTATTTACCCAGGTCTTTGCCAAACCTAAACTTATACAATTTATACCAATTGTTTCGTGTTCTGTCTTGTGTTGATGTTTTTATTACCTTATTGATATCGCATTTGTTATCAACGTCGATGAGGTAAGAGGTATACAAGTGATGAACGGACATCACATATCATAACATAATTATGATATGAACAAATCCACAAAGGCCGTAATGAGGGTTCGAACCTACGCACGGGATGTTCCCAGAAAAGAACATAAGAATAAAGGTAACTGCAGAAAGCCTATACGAAGCAGTTCCTATTCATAGCCACCCAGTTATAACATAATAAAAATCATAATTATAAAGGTAACTGCAGAAGGCCTATTGGCCCATAAAAGGCAGCTTCTATTTATAATCCCCCAATCCCACTCATTCATGTCCAACCCACGCTTGAACCAATCGAGGGATCCCACCTCCACTACGTTATGCGGTAATTGGTTCCACAACTCAACAAACCGGTTACCATAACAGTATTTACCCAGGTCTTTCCTAAATCTAAACATACAATTTATGCTCATTGTTTCGTGTTCTGTCTTATGCTGATACCTTTAATACCCAACTAATATCCCTTTTGTTATATCTATTCATCCACTTGTAAAAACCTGTATCATAAGAACAAAGGCAACTGCAGAAGGCCTATTGGCCCATCCGAGGCAGCTCCTATTTAGAACCACCCAATCCCACTTAAATACATGTCCAACCCACGCTTGAAACAATCGAGGGGACCCCACCTCAACCACGTTACGCGGTAATTGGTTCCACAAATCAACAACCCTGTTACTGAATCAGTATTTACCCAAGTCTTTCCTAAATCAAAATTTATCCAATTTATACCCATTGTTTCGTGTTCTGACTTGTGTTGATACTTTTAATACCTTATCAATATCCCCTATGTTGTGTACATTCATCCACTTGTAAACCTCTATTATGTCACCCCTAACTCTTCGCCTTTCCAGTGAATGCACGTTAAGCTTTGTTAATCTTTCTTTATCCATTCTATAATACAGCGACCAAAACTGAACTGTATAATCTAAATGGGGCCTAACCAGAGCAATATAGCTGAAGAACAACAACAGGTCTCTTCTTAATCATTGTTCGATTAATAAATCCCAGTGTCCTATTTCACTTATTACGAACATTCATGCATATATCCTTTGGTTTTAAATTCTTACTAATCATAACTCCCAGATCTCTCTCGCAATCTCAACACCAGCTAGCTCGAATCTTGTAATTCTATCATCATTACCTAGCCTCAGAACTTTACATTTATCAGCATTATACTGCATCTGCCAATCTTTTGACCATTTCAAAACCCTATTTAGATCAACTTGAATGATAGTGAGTTGTCTTCCTTGTTAATTTTCCAACCGATTTTTGTATCCGCGGCAAATTTGCAGATGTTGCAACTCAAACCTGAATCTAAATCATTTATATATATTATAATTAAAAGAGGTCCCAGGACAGAGCACTGAGGCGCTCCACTAACAACATTATCCCACTCTGACTTAACCCCATTTATACTAACTCTCTGTTTCCTTTGGAATAGCCATGCTCTAATCCAACTTAATATAGCACCCCAAATACTCTCTATTTCGTTAATCAGTGCCCAATCTATTTTTTTATTCAGTGCACCCCCAATACCTCCCGATGACTGCACCAGTGCTGATGTTGGTGGAGGCGTTTATGTTGAGGATGATCGGAGCTACCAAGGTGCTTGTTGCGTTGTGCTGTAGATAGAGGAACGGTGATTAGAACAGAGGTGTGTGTTGTAGGGAGACTTGCCGCACCTTATCTATTTGCCTGTTAACACACGCTTTTATTGACTCATTCCTACAGCTCAATCATCTAAGGGTTTCAATCCACACAAACAGTTCCAAGGACAGATTTCATGGCATTCATATATAAATGAACCCCGACCCGAGCTTAAATTTGTATTTTTTCATGTCTATTAAGTTTTCGAGCTTATTAATGAATTACACTGCATCCAATTTGCCATATTGTAGGAACAAATAATAAACTGGAAGAATATTAATTTTTATTTAATATATATAACCAAAGAACACTTTACAAAATAATTAAGGACAAATAACTTTAATGCAATTTGAAGAACATAAGAAACATAACATAGTAATTGCAAATACATGATTCTTGAGGTTATCTTGAGATGATTTCGGGGCTTTTTAGTGTCCCCGCGGCCCGGTCCTCGACCAGGCCTCCACCCCCAGGAAGCAGCCCGTGACAGCTGACTAACTCCTGAGTACCTATTTACTGCTAGGTAACAGGGGCATTCAGGGTGAAAGAAACTTTGCCCATTTGTTTCTGCCTCGTGCGGGAATCGAACCCGAGCCACAGAATTACGAGTCCTGCGCGCTATCCACCAGGCTTTCGTGGCCCCAGTTGGAACCCACTGTCAGGTTCCAAAATTATTTTCATTAATTGTAAACTAATTCTCGGTATCTTCGTATCACTTTGTAAGTACATCATGCTTAAAATATTTAACAAAGCCGGGTTGTTTGCACGATTAGCACTTTTTAATAATAATAGCGAAAGGATTCGTTTAAAATTAGTTTGGCAGCGTACGTTTGGCACCATGTTTCACAATGTTCAGTAATTCAGTAAGTCTCATCGAGCGACCAAATTGGTCCTTAATCGGCACATACTTATGCAGCATATCTGTAATTGTATCCACCGACTGCTGGTTGTAGTCTGGGTGTTTCATAAACTCATTCCGAGTGTTAACGAGCATATTTATTAAAGCTCTTTCGTGCGTCTTTAATTTCTTTAGTTGCTCTTCAGTCATGAAATTTGGAATATTAATGGGTTTATCAATCAGCATACTATTCTTCTCATCGGCCAGAACACCAGAATCGATTTCGCGTTGAAGTTTGGTCCCTTCATTTTTCATTCTCATGTAGTTGAGAATCTGGAAAGAGTCAGCGCCCTTCATAACCTCAGTAGGAATGTTGGGGAGCAAGAGCTGCAATTGCGGCTGGAATGTTTCCTTGAATTCAGCATGTAACTTGAAAAAAGAGTTTGGGTCTTCAGTTAATTCCATTTCCCGTTTAACAAACCTGCCTTTTCTTTTTTCGGTTTTCGTGGCCTCATTAGGTACTATCGTTGAAAACAGCAAATATACAATTGTAAACACTGACAGGACAGTGAATATTGTTGAGCTCCTGATTGCCATTGTTGAATTTTGGATGTCACAACTTCGCTCTAGAGGTTTCGTCGGTTGTACTGGATGATAATTGAACGCTACCTTTCTTTTATGTGGACTGAGGTGAGGTGGCGAGCAGTTGCCAAAACTATTTAAATTTATCTGGTTAGTAATTTCCTTAGCATTTAGCTGGATATGAAAATGTTCAGAAATCTTGCAAAATTGTTGGTGCAAAAACCTTATAAGATCACATGAATAAAGGTAACTGAAGATGGCCTGTTGGCCCATACGAGGCAGCTCCTATTTATAACCACCCAAACTCATTCTAACCTACGTGTCTAAACTACACTTGAAGCAATCAAGGGATAATACTTCTATTACGTTACGCGGTAATTTGTTCAACAAATAAACAACAATGCATTAACAGTATTTACCCAGGTCTTTGCCAAACCTAAACTTATACAATTTATACCAATTGTTTCGTGTTCTGTCTTGTGTTGATGTTTTTATTACCTTATTGATATCGCATTTGTTATCAACGTCGATGAGGTAAGAGGTATACAAGTGATGAACGGACATCACATATCATAACATAATTATGATATGAACAAATCCACAAAGGCCGTAATGAGGGTTCGAACCTACGCACGGGATGTTCCCAGAAAAGAACATAAGAATAAAGGTAACTGCAGAAAGCCTATACGAAGCAGTTCCTATTCATAGCCACCCAGTTATAACATAATAAAAATCATAATTATAAAGGTAACTGCAGAAGGCCTATTGGCCCATAAAAGGCAGCTTCTATTTATAATCCCCCAATCCCACTCATATTCATGTCCAACCCACGCTTGAACCAATCGAGGGATCCCACCTCCACTACGTTATGCGGTAATTGGTTCCACAACTCAACAAACCGGTTACCATAACAGTATTTACCCAGGTCTTTCCTAAATCTAAACATATACAATTTATGCTCATTGTTTCGTGTTCTGTCTTATGCTGATACCTTTAATACCCAACTAATATCCCTTTTGTTATATCTATTCATCCACTTGTAAAAACCTGTATCATAAGAACAAAGGCAACTGCAGAAGGCCTATTGGCCCATCCGAGGCAGCTCCTATTTAGAACCACCCAATCCCACTTAAATACATGTCCAACCCACGCTTGAAACAGAACGCAGAGCTGCATATGGCCGTTCAAAGGACTGCCAGCTTCTTCCTGGCGCTTTCCCGGATGCTAAACCCATTCAGCTAAAACCTCCAGTAAAGGTTACCAGACCCCTCTATTACCGTCCTATTGGTAATGAACCTGTTAATGAATATGCAGGTGCACTTCTTCCTGATAACTACTCAAATGCTGAAGCCTACGTTTCTGCCAAAGATCTCTACTCAGGTCGTCGTAATACAGTAGGCCTATTGGCCCATCCGAGGCAGCTCCTATTTAGAACCACCCAATCCCACTTAAATACATGTCCAACCCACGCTTGAAACAATCGAGGGGACCCCACCTCAACCACGTTACGCGGTAATTGGTTCCACAAATCAACAACCCTGTTACTGAATCAGTATTTACCCAAGTCTTTCCTAAATCAAAATTTATCCAATTTATACCCATTGTTTCGTGTTCTGACTTGTGTTGATACTTTTAATACCTTATCAATATCCCCTATGTTGTGTACATTCATCCACTTGTAAACCTCTATTATGTCACCCCTAACTCTTCGCCTTTCCAGTGAATGCACGTTAAGCTTTGTTAATCTTTCTTTATCCATTCTATAATACAGCGACCAAAACTGAACTGTATAATCTAAATGGGGCCTAACCAGAGCAATATAGCTGAAGAACAACAACAGGTCTCTTCTTAATCATTGTTCGATTAATAAATCCCAGTGTCCTATTTCTCTTATTACGAACATTCATGCATATATCCTTTGGTTTTAAATTCTTACTAATCATAACTCCCAGATCTCTCTCGCAATCTCAACACCAGCTAGCTCGAATCTTGTAATTCTATCATCATTACCTAGCCTCAGAACTTTACATTTATCAGCATTATACTGCATCTGCCAATCTTTTGACCATTTCAAAACCCTATTTAGATCAACTTGAATGATAGTGAGTTGTCTTCCTTGTTAATTTTCCAACCGATTTTTGTATCCGCGGCAAATTTGCAGATGTTGCAACTCAAACCTGAATCTAAATCATTTATATATATTATAATTAAAAGAGGTCCCAGGACAGAGCACTGAGGCGCTCCACTAACAACATTATCCCACTCTGACTTAACCCCATTTATACTAACTCTCTGTTTCCTTTGGAATAGCCATGCTCTAATCCAACTTAATATAGCACCCCAAATACTCTCTATTTCGTTAATCAGTGCCCAATCTATTTTTTTATTCAGTGCACCCCCAATACCTCCCGATGACTGCACCAGTGCTGATGTTGGTGGAGGCGTTTATGTTGAGGATGATCGGAGCTACCAAGGTGCTTGTTGCGTTGTGCTGTAGATAGAGGAACGGTGATTAGAACAGAGGTGTGTGTTGTAGGGAGACTTGCCGCACCTTATCTATTTGCCTGTTAACATACGCTTTTATTGACTCATTCCTACAGCTCAATCATCTAAGGGTTTCAATCCACACAAACAGTTCCAAGGACAGATTTCATGGCATATGCAATGGCATTCATATATAAATGAACCCCGACCCGAGCTTAAATTTGTATTTTTTCATGTCTATTAAGTTTTCGAGCTTATTAATGAATTACACTGCATCCAATTTGCCATATTGTAGGAACAAATTATAAACTGGAAGAATATTAAGTTTTATTTAATATATATAACCAAAGAACACTTTACAAAATAATTAAGGACAAATAACTTTAATGCAATTTGAAGAACATAAGAAACATAACATAGTAATGTTAGTACAACCGACGAAACCTCTAGAGCGAAGTTGTGACATCCAAAATTCAACAATGGCAATCAGGAGCTCAACAATATTCACTGTCCTGTCAGTGTTTACAATTGTATATTTGCTGTTTTCAACGATAGTACCGATAGTACCGTGTTTCGTCGGTCACATTCTTAATCACGTGTTTATTTTCGTGATATACACACATAACATAGTAATTGCAAATACATGATTCTTGAGGTTATCTTGAGATGATTTCGGGGCTTTTTAGTGTCCCCGCGGCCCGGTCCTCGACCAGGCCTCCACCCCCAGGAAGCAGCCCGTGACAGCTGACTAACTCCTGAGTACCTATTTACTGCTAGGTAACAGGGGCATTCAGGGTGAAAGAAACTTTGCCCATTTGTTTCTGCCTCGTGCGGGAATCGAACCCGAGCCACAGAATTACGAGTCCTGCGCGCTATCCACCAGGCTTTCGTGGCCCCAGTTGGAACCCACTGTCAGGTTCCAAAATTATTTTCATTAATTGTAAACTAATTCTCGGTATCTTCGTATCACTTTGTAAGTACATCATGCTTAAAATATTTAACAAAGCCGGGTTGTTTGCACGATTAGCACTTTTTAATAATAATAGCGAAAGGATTCGTTTAAAATTAGTTTGGCAGCGTACGTTTGGCACCATGTTTCACAATGTTCAGTAATTCAGTAAGTCTCATCGAGCGACCAAATTGGTCCTTAATCGGCACATACTTATGCAGCATATCTGTAATTGTATCCACCGACTGCTGGTTGTAGTCTGGGTGTTTCATAAACTCATTCCGAGTGTTAACGAGCATATTTATTAAAGCTCTTTCGTGCGTCTTTAATTTCTTTAGTTGCTCTTCAGTCATGAAATTTGGAATATTAATGGGTTTATCAATCAGCATACTATTCTTCTCATCGGCCAGAACACCAGAATCGATTTCGCGTTGAAGTTTGGTCCCTTCATTTTTCATTCTCATGTAGTTGAGAATCTGGAAAGAGTCAGCGCCCTTCATAACCTCAGTAGGAATGTTGGGGAGCAAGAGCTGCAATTGCGGCTGGAATGTTTCCTTGAATTCAGCATGTAACTTGAAAAAAGAGTTTGGGTCTTCAGTTAATTCCATTTCCCGTTTAACAAACCTGCCTTTTCTTTTTTCGGTTTTCGTGGCCTCATTAGGTACTATCGTTGAAAACAGCAAATATACAATTGTAAACACTGACAGGACAGTGAATATTGTTGAGCTCCTGATTGCCATTGTTGAATTTTGGATGTCACAACTTCGCTCTAGAGGTTTCGTCGGTTGTACTGGATGATAATTGAACGCTACCTTTCTTTTATGTGGACTGAGGTGAGGTGGCGAGCAGTTGCCAAAACTATTTAAATTTATCTGGTTAGTAATTTCCTTAGCATTTAGCTGGATATGAAAATGTTCAGAAATCTTGCAAAATTGTTGGTGCAAAAACCTTATAAGATCACATGAATAAAGGTAACTGAAGATGGCCTGTTGGCCCATACGAGGCAGCTCCTATTTATAACCACCCAAACTCATTCTAACCTACGTGTCTAAACTACACTTGAAGCAATCAAGGGATAATACTTCTATTACGTTACGCGGTAATTTGTTCAACAAATAAACAACAATGCATTAACAGTATTTACCCAGGTCTTTGCCAAACCTAAACTTATACAATTTATACCAATTGTTTCGTGTTCTGTCTTGTGTTGATGTTTTTATTACCTTATTGATATCGCATTTGTTATCAACGTCGATGAGGTAAGAGGTATACAAGTGATGAACGGACATCACATATCATAACATAATTATGATATGAACAAATCCACAAAGGCCGTAATGAGGGTTCGAACCTACGCACGGGATGTTCCCAGAAAAGAACATAAGAATAAAGGTAACTGCAGAAAGCCTATACGAAGCAGTTCCTATTCATAGCCACCCAGTTATAACATAATAAAAATCATAATTATAAAGGTAACTGCAGAAGGCCTATTGGCCCATAAAAGGCAGCTTCTATTTATAATCCCCCAATCCCACTCATATTCATGTCCAACCCACGCTTGAACCAATCGAGGGATCCCACCTCCACTACGTTATGCGGTAATTGGTTCCACAACTCAACAAACCGGTTACCATAACAGTATTTACCCAGGTCTTTCCTAAATCTAAACATATACAATTTATGCTCATTGTTTCGTGTTCTGTCTTATGCTGATACCTTTAATACCCAACTAATATCCCTTTTGTTATATCTATTCATCCACTTGTAAAAACCTGTATCATAAGAACAAAGGCAACTGCAGAAGGCCTATTGGCCCATCCGAGGCAGCTCCTATTTAGAACCACCCAATCCCACTTAAATACATGTCCAACCCACGCTTGAAACAGAACGCAGAGCTGCATATGGCCGTTCAAAGGACTGCCAGCTTCTTCCTGGCGCTTTCCCGGATGCTAAACCCATTCAGCTAAAACCTCCAGTAAAGGTTACCAGACCCCTCTATTACCGTCCTATTGGTAATGAACCTGTTAATGAATATGCAGGTGCACTTCTTCCTGATAACTACTCAAATGCTGAAGCCTACGTTTCTGCCAAAGATCTCTACTCAGGTCGTCGTAATACAGTAGGCCTATTGGCCCATCCGAGGCAGCTCCTATTTAGAACCACCCAATCCCACTTAAATACATGTCCAACCCACGCTTGAAACAATCGAGGGGACCCCACCTCAACCACGTTACGCGGTAATTGGTTCCACAAATCAACAACCCTGTTACTGAATCAGTATTTACCCAAGTCTTTCCTAAATCAAAATTTATCCAATTTATACCCATTGTTTCGTGTTCTGACTTGTGTTGATACTTTTAATACCTTATCAATATCCCCTATGTTGTGTACATTCATCCACTTGTAAACCTCTATTATGTCACCCCTAACTCTTCGCCTTTCCAGTGAATGCACGTTAAGCTTTGTTAATCTTTCTTTATCCATTCTATAATACAGCGACCAAAACTGAACTGTATAATCTAAATGGGGCCTAACCAGAGCAATATAGCTGAAGAACAACAACAGGTCTCTTCTTAATCATTGTTCGATTAATAAATCCCAGTGTCCTATTTCTCTTATTACGAACATTCATGCATATATCCTTTGGTTTTAAATTCTTACTAATCATAACTCCCAGATCTCTCTCGCAATCTCAACACCAGCTAGCTCGAATCTTGTAATTCTATCATCATTACCTAGCCTCAGAACTTTACATTTATCAGCATTATACTGCATCTGCCAATCTTTTGACCATTTCAAAACCCTATTTAGATCAACTTGAATGATAGTGAGTTGTCTTCCTTGTTAATTTTCCAACCGATTTTTGTATCCGCGGCAAATTTGCAGATGTTGCAACTCAAACCTGAATCTAAATCATTTATATATATTATAATTAAAAGAGGTCCCAGGACAGAGCACTGAGGCGCTCCACTAACAACATTATCCCACTCTGACTTAACCCCATTTATACTAACTCTCTGTTTCCTTTGGAATAGCCATGCTCTAATCCAACTTAATATAGCACCCCAAATACTCTCTATTTCGTTAATCAGTGCCCAATCTATTTTTTTATTCAGTGCACCCCCAATACCTCCCGATGACTGCACCAGTGCTGATGTTGGTGGAGGCGTTTATGTTGAGGATGATCGGAGCTACCAAGGTGCTTGTTGCGTTGTGCTGTAGATAGAGGAACGGTGATTAGAACAGAGGTGTGTGTTGTAGGGAGACTTGCCGCACCTTATCTATTTGCCTGTTAACATACGCTTTTATTGACTCATTCCTACAGCTCAATCATCTAAGGGTTTCAATCCACACAAACAGTTCCAAGGACAGATTTCATGGCATATGCAATGGCATTCATATATAAATGAACCCCGACCCGAGCTTAAATTTGTATTTTTTCATGTCTATTAAGTTTTCGAGCTTATTAATGAATTACACTGCATCCAATTTGCCATATTGTAGGAACAAATTATAAACTGGAAGAATATTAAGTTTTATTTAATATATATAACCAAAGAACACTTTACAAAATAATTAAGGACAAATAACTTTAATGCAATTTGAAGAACATAAGAAACATAACATAGTAATGTTAGTACAACCGACGAAACCTCTAGAGCGAAGTTGTGACATCCAAAATTCAACAATGGCAATCAGGAGCTCAACAATATTCACTGTCCTGTCAGTGTTTACAATTGTATATTTGCTGTTTTCAACGATAGTACCGATAGTACCGTGTTTCGTCGGTCACATTCTTAATCACGTGTTTATTTTCGTGATATACACACATAACATAGTAATTGCAAATACATGATTCTTGAGGTTATCTTGAGATGATTTCGGGGCTTTTTAGTGTCCCCGCGGCCCGGTCCTCGACCAGGCCTCCACCCCCAGGAAGCAGCCCGTGACAGCTGACTAACTCCTGAGTACCTATTTACTGCTAGGTAACAGGGGCATTCAGGGTGAAAGAAACTTTGCCCATTTGTTTCTGCCTCGTGCGGGAATCGAACCCGAGCCACAGAATTACGAGTCCTGCGCGCTATCCACCAGGCTTTCGTGGCCCCAGTTGGAACCCACTGTCAGGTTCCAAAATTATTTTCATTAATTGTAAACTAATTCTCGGTATCTTCGTATCACTTTGTAAGTACATCATGCTTAAAATATTTAACAAAGCCGGGTTGTTTGCACGATTAGCACTTTTTAATAATAATAGCGAAAGGATTCGTTTAAAATTAGTTTGGCAGCGTACGTTTGGCACCATGTTTCACAATGTTCAGTAATTCAGTAAGTCTCATCGAGCGACCAAATTGGTCCTTAATCGGCACATACTTATGCAGCATATCTGTAATTGTATCCACCGACTGCTGGTTGTAGTCTGGGTGTTTCATAAACTCATTCCGAGTGTTAACGAGCATATTTATTAAAGCTCTTTCGTGCGTCTTTAATTTCTTTAGTTGCTCTTCAGTCATGAAATTTGGAATATTAATGGGTTTATCAATCAGCATACTATTCTTCTCATCGGCCAGAACACCAGAATCGATTTCGCGTTGAAGTTTGGTCCCTTCATTTTTCATTCTCATGTAGTTGAGAATCTGGAAAGAGTCAGCGCCCTTCATAACCTCAGTAGGAATGTTGGGGAGCAAGAGCTGCAATTGCGGCTGGAATGTTTCCTTGAATTCAGCATGTAACTTGAAAAAAGAGTTTGGGTCTTCAGTTAATTCCATTTCCCGTTTAACAAACCTGCCTTTTCTTTTTTCGGTTTTCGTGGCCTCATTAGGTACTATCGTTGAAAACAGCAAATATACAATTGTAAACACTGACAGGACAGTGAATATTGTTGAGCTCCTGATTGCCATTGTTGAATTTTGGATGTCACAACTTCGCTCTAGAGGTTTCGTCGGTTGTACTGGATGATAATTGAACGCTACCTTTCTTTTATGTGGACTGAGGTGAGGTGGCGAGCAGTTGCCAAAACTATTTAAATTTATCTGGTTAGTAATTTCCTTAGCATTTAGCTGGATATGAAAATGTTCAGAAATCTTGCAAAATTGTTGGTGCAAAAACCTTATAAGATCACATGAATAAAGGTAACTGAAGATGGCCTGTTGGCCCATACGAGGCAGCTCCTATTTATAACCACCCAAACTCATTCTAACCTACGTGTCTAAACTACACTTGAAGCAATCAAGGGATAATACTTCTATTACGTTACGCGGTAATTTGTTCAACAAATAAACAACAATGCATTAACAGTATTTACCCAGGTCTTTGCCAAACCTAAACTTATACAATTTATACCAATTGTTTCGTGTTCTGTCTTGTGTTGATGTTTTTATTACCTTATTGATATCGCATTTGTTATCAACGTCGATGAGGTAAGAGGTATACAAGTGATGAACGGACATCACATATCATAACATAATTATGATATGAACAAATCCACAAAGGCCGTAATGAGGGTTCGAACCTACGCACGGGATGTTCCCAGAAAAGAACATAAGAATAAAGGTAACTGCAGAAAGCCTATACGAAGCAGTTCCTATTCATAGCCACCCAGTTATAACATAATAAAAATCATAATTATAAAGGTAACTGCAGAAGGCCTATTGGCCCATAAAAGGCAGCTTCTATTTATAATCCCCCAATCCCACTCATATTCATGTCCAACCCACGCTTGAACCAATCGAGGGATCCCACCTCCACTACGTTATGCGGTAATTGGTTCCACAACTCAACAAACCGGTTACCATAACAGTATTTACCCAGGTCTTTCCTAAATCTAAACATATACAATTTATGCTCATTGTTTCGTGTTCTGTCTTATGCTGATACCTTTAATACCCAACTAATATCCCTTTTGTTATATCTATTCATCCACTTGTAAAAACCTGTATCATAAGAACAAAGGCAACTGCAGAAGGCCTATTGGCCCATCCGAGGCAGCTCCTATTTAGAACCACCCAATCCCACTTAAATACATGTCCAACCCACGCTTGAAACAATCGAGGGGACCCCACCTCAACCACGTTACGCGGTAATTGGTTCCACAAATCAACAACCCTGTTACTGAATCAGTATTTACCCAAGTCTTTCCTAAATCAAAATTTATCCAATTTATACCCATTGTTTCGTGTTCTGACTTGTGTTGATACTTTTAATACCTTATCAATATCCCCTATGTTGTGTACATTCATCCACTTGTAAACCTCTATTATGTCACCCCTAACTCTTCGCCTTTCCAGTGAATGCACGTTAAGCTTTGTTAATCTTTCTTTATCCATTCTATAATACAGCGACCAAAACTGAACTGTATAATCTAAATGGGGCCTAACCAGAGCAATATAGCTGAAGAACAACAACAGGTCTCTTCTTAATCATTGTTCGATTAATAAATCCCAGTGTCCAATTTCTCTTATTACGAACATTCATGCATATATCCTTTGGTTTTAAATTCTTACTAATCATAACTCCCAGATCTCTCTCGCAATCTCAACACCAGCTAGCTCGAATCTTGTAATTCTATCATCATTACCTAGCCTCAGAACTTTACATTTATCAGCATTATACTGCATCTGCCAATCTTTTGACCATTTCAAAACCCTATTTAGATCAACTTGAATGATAGTGAGTTGTCTTCCTTGTTAATTTTCCAACCGATTTTTGTATCCGCGGCAAATTTGCAGATGTTGCAACTCAAACCTGAATCTAAATCATTTATATATATTATAATTAAAAGAGGTCCCAGGACAGAGCACTGAGGCGCTCCACTAACAACATTATCCCACTCTGACTTAACCCCATTTATACTAACTCTCTGTTTCCTTTGGAATAGCCATGCTCTAATCCAACTTAATATAGCACCCCAAATACTCTCTATTTCGTTAATCAGTGCCCAATCTATTTTTTTATTCAGTGCACCCCCAATACCTCCCGATGACTGCACCAGTGCTGATGTTGGTGGAGGCGTTTATGTTGAGGATGATCGGAGCTACCAAGGTGCTTGTTGCGTTGTGCTGTAGATAGAGGAACGGTGATTAGAACAGAGGTGTGTGTTGTAGGGAGACTTGCCGCACCTTATCTATTTGCCTGTTAACACACGCTTTTATTGACTCATTCCTACAGCTCAATCATCTAAGGGTTTCAATCCACACAAACAGTTCCAAGGACAGATTTCATGGCATATGCAATGGCATTCATATATAAATGAACCCCGACCCGAGCTTAAATTTGTATTTTTTCATGTCTATTAAGTTTTCGAGCTTATTAATGAATTACACTGCATCCAATTTGCCATATTGTAGGAACAAATAATAAACTGGAAGAATATTAAGTTTTATTTAATATATATAACCAAAGAACACTTTACAAAATAATTAAGGACAAATAACTTTAATGCAATTTGAAGAACATAAGAAACATAACATAGTAATTGCAAATACATGATTCTTGAGGTTATCTTGAGATGATTTCGGGGCTTTTTAGTGTCCCCGCGGCCCGGTCCTCGACCAGGCCTCCACCCCCAGGAAGCAGCCCGTGACAGCTGACTAACCCCTAAGTACCTATTTACTGCTAAGAACATAAGAACAAAGGTAACTGCAGAAGGCCTATTGGCCCATACGAGGCAGCTCCTATTCTATAACCACCCAATCCCACTCATATACTTGTCCAACCCGTGCTTGAAACAATCGAGGGACCCCACCTCCACAATGTTACGCGGCAATTGGTTCCACAAATCAACAACCCTGTTACTGAACCAGTATTTACCCAAGTCTTTCCTAAATCTAAACTTATCCAATTTATATCCATTGTTTCGTGTTCTGTCCTGTGTTGATACTTTTAATACCCTATTAATATCCCCCCGGTTATGTCCATTCATCCACTTGTAAACCTCTATCATGTCACCCCTAACTCTTCGCCTTTCCAGTGAATGCAACTTAAGCTTTGTTAATCTTTCTTCATATGAAAGATTTCTAATTTGGGGAATTAACTTAGTCATCCTACGCTGGACACGTTCAAGTGAATTTATATCCATTCTATAATATGGCGACCAAAACTGAACTGCATAATCTAAATGGGGCCTAACTAGAGCAAGATATAGCTTGAGAACCACACCAGGTGTCTTGTTACTAACGCTGCGATTAATAAATCCAAGTGTCCGATTTGCCTTATTACGAACATTTATGCATTGATCCTTTTGTTTTAAATTCTTACTAATCATAACTCCCAGATCCCTTTCGCAATCCGACTTCGCAATCACAACACCATCTAGCTCGTATCTTGTAACTCTATCATCATTACCTAACCTCAGAACTTTACATTTATCAGCATTAAACTGCATCTGCCAATCCTTTGACCATTTCAAAACCCTATCTAGATCAACTTGAAGTGATAGTGAGTCCTCCTCCGAATTAATTTCCCTACCGATTTTCGTATCATCGGCAAATTTGCAAATGTTGCTACTCAAACCTGAATCTAAATCATTTATATATATTATAAACAACAGAGGTCCCAGGACAGAGCCTTGAGGCACTCCACTTACAACATTTTCCCACTCTGACTTGATTCCATTTATACTAACACTCTGTTTCCTTTGGTATAGCCATGCCCTAATCCAGCTTAATATAGCACCCCCAATACCATGAGACTCTATTTTTTTAATCAGTCTTTCATGTGGCACTGTATCAAAAGCTTTGCTAAAGTCAAGGTATACAACATCGCAATCCTTACCACTATCAACTGCCTCAACAATGCTAGAATAAAAAGATAACAAATTTGTTAAACATGAACGGCCATTTATAAAACCATGTTGCGACTCAATTATTAATTTATGTTTTTCAAGATGAAGACGAATTTTATTTGCTATTATAGATTCGAGTAACTTTCCCACAATAGACGTTAGGCTAATTGGCCGATAGTTAGACGCAAGTGATCTATCTCCTTTCTTAAAAACTGGTATCACATTAGCAACTTTCCAAAACTCTGGCACTCTGCCTGACTCTATTGATTTATTAAATATGGTTGACAGTGGGTCACAAAGCTCCTCTTTGCATTCTTTAAGCACCCTAGCAAACACTTCATCCGGCCCTGGGGATTTGTTTGGTTTGAGTTTTACTATTTGTTTAAGAACATCCTCCCTGGTAACTGCTAAACTCGTCAACCTGTCCTCGTCCCCACCCACATAGACTTGTTCGGCTGAAGGCATATTGTTAAGTTCCTCTTTAGTAAATACAGATACAAAATATTTATTAAAAATACTACTCATCTCTTCATCACTATCTGTTATTTGACCTGTCTCATTTTTTAATGGACCTATCCTTTCCCTAGTCTTAGTACGATATAACTGAAAAAACCCTTTAGGATTTGTCTTTGCTTGCCCTGCTATGCGAACTTCATAGTTTCTTTTTGCTTTCCTTATCTCTTTTTTAACATTTCTAACCAGTTGTACGAATTCCTGTTCTAAAGTGACCTCCCCATTTTTAATCCTTTTGTACCAAGCTCTCTTTTTACCTATAAGGTTCTTCAAATTCTTTGAATCCACATCGAAATCCCCATTTAAGTCACCTATCGCTGGGTTCATGTCTCGCTCCAAGACCGGCCCACACCCCATACCCAAGCCTTTCCAATCAATTTGACCCAAAAAATTTCTTAGGCTATTAAAATCAGCTTTTCGAAAATCTGGCACTTTAACAGAATTTTCTCCTACTGGTCTATTCCATTCTATGCTAAATCTGATTTCTTTGTGATCACTGCTCCCTAGCTCACTCCCTATTTCGATGTCATTAATTTGCGTTTCCCTGTTAGTTAACACTAAATCTAAAATATTATTTTCCCGTGTTGGTTCCTTAATGTGTTGCGTAAGAAAGCAATCGTCAATTAATTCTAGAAAATCTTCTGCTTCACTATTCCCTGTTTTGTTCAACCAGTTTATTCCGCTAAAATTAAAGTCACCCATGACATAAATACTGTTAGATCTAGATGCTCTAGATATTTCATCCCATAGATGCTTTGCTTCCATTCTGTCTAAATTTGGTGGCCTATATATTACTCCTATTATAATATTATTAGCTTTTTCGTTTAATTCAATCCAAATAGTTTCTGTGTGTGGCTCTGTTTTGATTCCTTCTTTGAGACTACATTTCAAATTGTCCCTAACATATATGGCTACTCCACCTCCTCGTCTAATATATCTATCTGTGTGAAATAGTTTAAATCCATATATTTGATATTCAGCTAATAGTTCTCTATTTTCTACATTCATCCACGTTTCGGTAAGTGCAATAATATCTATTTTTTCTGTGCAGACAAGAGCATTTAATTCGTTAATTTTATTTCTTAGACTTCTACTGTTAGTGTAATATACCCTAAGTGAATTGTTATTTTGCGGACCTTCTCTTTCCCTGATCGTTTTGCCAATTCCTTTCTCCCACAAACACATACTTTTATTACCTCCTTCCTCCAAATCAATTCCCATACCTCTATCTACTAACAGTTTAAACCCAAACAAACACCTCTAACCACTTCTTCTAGCGAGTTCGCAACAGCAACAACCCCAGCTCTCGATAGATGCACCCCATCACGAGCATACATTTCATTTCTTCCATAGAAGTGTTCCCAGTTGTCTATGAAAGATATTGCATTTGATTTGCAATATCTTTCCAGCCGGCAATTGACACCAAGTGCCCTCGATATCCATTCATTTCCCACTCCCTTTCTTGGAAGAATGCCACATATGATCGGGATTCCTCCCTTGCTCCTAACTAACTCTATGGCTGTTTTATACCTCTGAATCAGTTCCTCACTCCTGACTCGACCAACATCATTTCCTCCCACGCTAATGCAAATAATGGGATTGTTCCCATTACCAGCCATAATATCATTCATGTTGTTTATAATATCACCAATGCCAGCTCCGGGATAGCAAACCCTTAACCTGTTCCCCCTATCTCTAGCACAAAACGTTCTATCCAAATACCTTATCTGGGAATCTCCCACAACTAATGTTTGCTTAGGTACTTCCTTTACTTTCTGAGGGGCCTGCGCTTCCTTTCTCTTCGTTGCTTTCCCTTTTGCGCGATCCACAGTCTCTCCACAGCACTCGTCCTCCAAAACGTCAAATGAATTTGAAGTTGCTATGGCGTTTGAAGGCGGCTTTATCAAAGTCTTCTTAAGGCCCCTGTCTTTCGCAACTCTCCAAGACGAGGTCCCTTTACGGCTGGTCTCCTCCTTCGTTACTTCTCGTTGTTTTTTAAGCTGACGCACCTCCTCCCGCAGACAGTCCAACTCTGTCCTCAGGGCTCCCACTAGAGTCACCAGGTCCTTCACTACAACTTCCATATTGCTATGATAATATAACAACACTCAGGAGCTCCGGTTAACACAACCTCTCACTGTGACTTCACCTGACCGACGAACAGGGGCATTCAGGGTGAACGAACTAGGTAACAGGGGCATTCAGGGTGAAAAAAACTTTGCCCATTTGTTTCTGCCTCGTGCGGGAATCGAACCCGAGCCACAGAATTACGAGTCCTGCGCGCTATCCACCAGGCTTTCGTGGCCCCAGTGGGCCCCATTCCCACTGTCAGGTTCCAAAATTATTTTCATTAATTGTAAACTAATTCTCGGTATCTTCGTATCACTTTGTAAGTACATCATGCTTAAAATATTTAACAAAGCCGGGTTGTTTGCACGATTAGCACTTTTTAATAATAATAGCGAAAGGATTCGTTTAAAATTAGTTTGGCAGCGTACGTTTGGCACCATGTTTCACAATGTTCAGTAATTCAGTAAGTCTCATCGAGCGACCAAATTGGTCCTTAATCGGCACATACTTATGCAGCATATCTGTAATTGTATCCACCGACTGCTGGTTGTAGTCTGGGTGTTTCATAAACTCATTCCGAGTGTTAACGAGCATATTTATTAAAGCTCTTTCGTGCGTCTTTAATTTCTTTAGTTGCTCTTCAGTCATGAAATTTGGAATATTAATGGGTTTATCAATCAGCATACTATTCTTCTCATCGGCCAGAACACCAGAATCGATTTCGCGTTGAAGTTTGGTCCCTTCATTTTTCATTCTCATGTAGTTGAGAATCTGGAAAGAGTCAGCGCCCTTCATAACCTCAGTAGGAATGTTGGGGAGCAAGAGCTGCAATTGCGGCTGGAATGTTTCCTTGAATTCAGCATGTAACTTGAAAAAAGAGTTTGGGTCTTCAGTTAATTCAATTTCCCGTTTAACAAACCTGCCTTTTCTTTTTTCGGTTTTCGTGGCCTCATTAGGTACTATCGTTGAAAACAGCAAATATACAATTGTAAACACTGACAGGACAGTGAATATTGTTGAGCTCCTGATTGCCATTGTTGAATTTTGGATGTCACAACTTCGCTCTAGAGGTTTCGTCGGTTGTACTGGATGATAATTGAACGCTACCTTTCTTTTATGTGGACTGAGGTGAGGTGGCGAGCAGTTGCCAAAACTATTTAAATTTATCTGGTTAGTAATTTCCTTAGCATTTAGCTGGATATGAAAATGTTCAGAAATCTTGCAAAATTGTTGGTGCAAAAACCTTATAAGATCATATGAATAAAGGTAACTGAAGATGGCCTGTTGGCCCATACGAGGCAGCTCCTATTTATAACCACCCAAACTCATTCTAACCTACGTGTCTAAACTACACTTGAAGCAATCAAGGGATAATACTTCTATTACGTTACGCGGTAATTTGTTCAACAAATAAACAACAATGCATTAACAGTATTTACCCAGGTCTTTGCCAAACCTAAACTTATACAATTTATACCAATTGTTTCGTGTTCTGTCTTGTGTTGATGTTTTTATTACCTTATTGATATCGCATTTGTTATCAACGTCGATGAGGTAAGAGGTATACAAGTGATGAACGGACATCACATATCATAACATAATTATGATATGAACAAATCCACAAAGGCCGTAATGAGGGTTCGAACCTACGCACGGGATGTTCCCAGAAAAGAACATAAGAATAAAGGTAACTGCAGAAAGCCTATACGAAGCAGTTCCTATTCATAGCCACCCAGTTATAACATAATAAAAATCATAATTATAAAGGTAACTGCAGAAGGCCTATTGGCCCATAAAAGGCAGCTTCTATTTATAATCCCCCAATCCCACTCATATTCATGTCCAACCCACGCTTGAACCAATCGAGGGATCCCACCTCCACTACGTTATGCGGTAATTGGTTCCACAACTCAACAAACCGGTTACCATAACAGTATTTACCCAGGTCTTTCCTAAATCTAAACATATACAATTTATGCTCATTGTTTCGTGTTCTGTCTTATGCTGATACCTTTAATACCCAACTAATATCCCTTTTGTTATATCTATTCATCCACTTGTAAAAACCTGTATCATAAGAACAAAGGCAACTGCAGAAGGCCTATTGGCCCATCCGAGGCAGCTCCTATTTAGAACCACCCAATCCCACTTAAATACATAAGAACATAAGAACATAAGAACAAAGGTAACTGCAGAAGGCCTATTGGCCCATACGAGGCAGCTCCTATTCTATAACCACCCAATCCCACTCATATACTTGTCCAACCCGTGCTTGAAACAATCGAGGGACCCCACCTCCACAATGTTACGCGGCAATTGGTTCCACAAATCAACAACCCTGTTACTGAACCAGTATTTACCCAAGTCTTTCCTAAATCTAAACTTATCCAATTTATATCCATTGTTTCGTGTTCTGTCCTGTGTTGATACTTTTAATACCCTATTAATATCCCCCCGGTTATGTCCATTCATCCACTTGTAAACCTCTATCATGTCACCCCTAACTCTTCGCCTTTCCAGTGAATGCAACTTAAGCTTTGTTAATCTTTCTTCATATGAAAGATTTCTAATTTGGGGAATTAACTTAGTCATCCTACGCTGGACACGTTCAAGTGAATTTATATCCATTCTATAATATGGCGACCAAAACTGAACTGCATAATCTAAATGGGGCCTAACTAGAGCAAGATATAGCTTGAGAACCACACCAGGTGTCTTGTTACTAACGCTGCGATTAATAAATCCAAGTGTCCGATTTGCCTTATTACGAACATTTATGCATTGATCCTTTTGTTTTAAATTCTTACTAATCATAACTCCCAGATCCCTTTCGCAATCCGACTTCGCAATCACAACACCATCTAGCTCGTATCTTGTAACTCTATCATCATTACCTAACCTCAGAACTTTACATTTATCAGCATTAAACTGCATCTGCCAATCCTTTGACCATTTCAAAACCCTATCTAGATCAACTTGAAGTGATAGTGAGTCCTCCTCCGAATTAATTTCCCTACCGATTTTCGTATCATCGGCAAATTTGCAAATGTTGCTACTCAAACCTGAATCTAAATCATTTATATATATTATAAACAACAGAGGTCCCAGGACAGAGCCTTGAGGCACTCCACTTACAACATTTTCCCACTCTGACTTGATTCCATTTATACTAACTCTCTGTTTCCTTTGGTATAGCCATGCCCTAATCCAGCTTAATATAGCACCCCCAATACCATGAGACTCTATTTTTTTAATCAGTCTTTCATGTGGCACTGTATCAAAAGCTTTGCTAAAGTCAAGGTATACAACATCGCAATCCTTACCACTATCAACTGCCTCAACAATGCTAGAATAAAAAGATAACAAATTTGTTAAACATGAACGGCCATTTATAAAACCATGTTGCGACTCAATTATTAATTTATGTTTTTCAAGATGAAGACGAATTTTATTTGCTATTATAGATTCGAGTAACTTTCCCACAATAGACGTTAGGCTAATTGGTCGATAGTTAGACGCAAGTGATCTATCTCCTTTCTTAAAAACTGGTATCACATTAGCAACTTTCCAAAACTCTGGCACTCTGCCTGACTCTATTGATTTATTAAATATGGTTGACAGTGGGTCACAAAGCCCCTCTTTGCATTCTTTAAGCACCCTGGCAAACACTTCATCCGGCCCTGGGGATTTGTTTGGTTTGAGTTTTACTATTTGTTTAAGAACATCCTCCCTGGTAACTGCTAAACTCGTCAACCTGTCCTCGTCCCCACCCACATAGACTTGTTCGGCTGAAGGCATATTGTTAAGTTCCTCTTTAGTAAATACAGATACAAAATATTTATTAAAAATACTACTCATCTCTTCATCACTATCTGTTATTTGACCTGTCTCAGTTTTTAATGGACCTATCCTTTCCCTAGTCTTAGTACGATATAACTGAAAAAACCCTTTAGGATTTGTCTTTGCTTGCCCTGCTATGCGAACTTCATAGTTTCTTTTTGCTTTCCTTATCTCTTTTTTAACATTTCTAACCAGTTGTACGAATTCCTGTTCTAAAGTGACCTCCCCATTTTTAATCCTTTTGTACCAAGCTCTCTTTTTACCTATAAGGTTCTTCAAATTCTTTGTTATCCACTTTGGGTCATTAGTATTCGATCTATTCAATTTGTATGGTATACTACGTTCCTGTGCTTTGTTTAGAATATTCTTAAATAAGTTGTATATTGAATCCACATCGAAATCCCCATTTAAGTCACCTATCGCTGGGTTCATGTCTCGCTCCAAGACCGGCCCACACCCCATACCCAAGACTTTCCAATCAATTTGACCCAAAAAATTTCTTAGGCTATTAAAATCAGCTTTTCGAAAATCTGGCACTTTAACAGAATTTTCTCCTACTGGTCTATTCCATTCTATGCTAAATCTGATTTCTTTGTGATCACTGCTCCCTAGCTCACTCCCTATTTCGATGTCATTAATTTGCGTTTCCCTGTTAGTTAATACTAAATCTAAAATATTATTTTCCCGTGTTGGTTCCTTAATGTGTTGCGTAAGAAAGCAATCGTCAATTAATTCTAGAAAATCTTCTGCTTCACTATTCCCTGTTTTGTTCAACCAGTTTATTCCGCTAAAATTAAAGTCACCCATGACATAAATACTGTTAGATCTAGATGCTCTAGATATTTCATCCCATAGATGCTTTGCTTCCATTCTGTCTAAATTTGGTGGCCTATATATTACTCCTATTATAATATTATTAGCTTTTTCGTTTAATTCAATCCAAATAGTTTCTGTGTGTGGCTCTGTTTTGATTCCCTCTTTGAGACTACATTTCAAATTGTCCCTAACATATATGGCTACTCCACCTCCTCGTCTAATATATCTATCTGAGTGAAATAGTTTAAATCCATATATTTGATATTCAGCTAATAGTTCTCTATTTTCTACATTCATCCACGTTTCGGTAAGTGCAATAATATCTATTTTTTCTGTGCAGACAAGAGCATTTAATTCGTTAATTTTATTTCTTAGACTTCTACTGTTAGTGTAATATACCCTAAGTGAATTGTTATTTTGCGGACCTTCTCTTTCCCTGATCGTTTTGCCAATTCCTTTCTCCCACAAACACATACTTTTATTACCTCCTTCCTCCAAATCAATTCCCATACCTCTATCTACTAACAGTTTAAACCCAAACAAACACCTCTAACCACTTCTTCTAACGAGTTCGCAACAGCAACAACCCCAGCTCTCGATAGATGCACCCCATCACGAGCATACATTTCATTTCTTCCATAGAAGTGTTCCCAGTTGTCTATGAAAGATATTGCATTTGATTTGCAATATCTTTCCAACCGGCAATTGACACCAAGTGCCCTCGATATCCATTCATTTCCCACTCCCTTTCTTGGAAGAATGCCACATATGATCGGGATTCCTCCCTTGCTCCTAACTAACTCTATGGCTGTTTTATACCTCTGAATCAGTTCCTCACTCCTAACTCGACCAACATCATTTCCTCCCACGCTAATGCAAATAATGGGATTGTTCCCATTACCAGCCATAATATCATTCATGTTGTTTATAATATCACCAATGCCAGCTCCGGGATAGCAAACCCTTAACCTGTTCCCCCTATCTCTAGCACAAAACGTTCTATCCAAATACCTTATCTGGGAATCTCCCACAACTAATGTTTGCTTAGGTACTTCCTTTACTTTCTGAGGGGCCTGCGCTTCCTTTCTCTTCGTTGCTTTCCCTTTTGCGCGATCCACAGTCTCTGTGAGCTAAGGATCTACTGCGCTGACCGCCAGCTGGTGATCTACTGTGTCGACTGCCAACTGGTGATCTACTGTGATGACTGCGAGCTAGGGACCTACTGTGCTGACTACCAGCTGGAGATCTACTGTGTCGACTGCCGGTTGGGGATCTACTGTGTCGACTGCCATAAGGGGATCTACTGTGTCGACTACCAAAAGGGGATCTACTGTGTCGACTGCCAACTGGCGATCTACTGTGGTGACTGCGAGCTAGGGATCTACTGTGCTGACTGCCAGCTGGAGATCTGCTTCGACAACTGCCAGCTGGAGATCTACTCTGCTGGCTTTCGGCTGGGGATCTACTGTGATGACTGCCAGCTTGGGATCTACTGGGGTGACTGCCAGCTGGACTGTGTGGTGATTCACTGGCCCTGCTACGAGGACTGCCTGCTGCTGCTGGTGAATAATTCATTTTGCTCTGGGGTGAAGCTTGGGGTGAATACATGTCCAACCCACGCTTGAAACAGAACGCAGAGCTGCATATGGCCGTTCAAAGGACTGCCAGCTTCTTCCTGGCGCTTTCCCGGATGCTAAACCCATTCAGCTAAGACCTCCAGTAAAGGTTACCAGACCCCTCTATTACCGTCCTATTGGTAATGAACCTGTTAATGAATATGCAGGTGCACTTCTTCTTGATAACTACTCAAATGCTGAAGCCTACGTTTCTGCCAAAGATCTCTACTCAGGTCGTCGTAATACAGTAGGCCTATTGGCCCATCCGAGGCAGCTCCTATTTAGAACCACCCAATCCCACTTAAATACATGTCCAACCCACGCTTGAAACAATCGAGGGGACCCCACCTCAACCACGTTACGCGGTAATTGGTTCCACAAATCAACAACCCTGTTACTGAATCAGTATTTACCCAAGTCTTTCCTAAATCAAAATTTATCCAATTTATACCCATTGTTTCGTGTTCTGACTTGTGTTGATACTTTTAATACCTTATCAATATCCCCTATGTTGTGTACATTCATCCACTTGTAAACCTCTATTATGTCACCCCTAACTCTTCGCCTTTCCAGTGAATGCACGTTAAGCTTTGTTAATCTTTCTTTATCCATTCTATAATACAGCGACCAAAACTGAACTGTATAATCTAAATGGGGCCTAACCAGAGCAATATAGCTGAAGAACAACAACAGGTCTCTTCTTAATCATTGTTCGATTAATAAATCCCAGTGTCCTATTTCTCTTATTACGAACATTCATGCATATATCCTTTGGTTTTAAATTCTTACTAATCATAACTCCCAGATCTCTCTCGCAATCTCAACACCAGCTAGCTCGAATCTTGTAATTCTATCATCATTACCTAGCCTCAGAACTTTACATTTATCAGCATTATACTGTATCTGCCAATCTTTTGACCATTTCAAAACCCTATTTAGATCAACTTGAATGATAGTGAGTTGTCTTCCTTGTTAATTTTCCAACCGATTTTTGTATCCGCGGCAAATTTGCAGATGTTGCAACTCAAACCTGAATCTAAATCATTTATATATATTATAATTAAAAGAGGTCCCAGGACAGAGCACTGAGGCGCTCCACTAACAACATTATCCCACTCTGACTTAACCCCATTTATACTAACTCTCTGTTTCCTTTGGAATAGCCAAGCTCTAATCCAACTTAATATAGCACCCCAAATACTCTCTATTTCGTTAATCAGTGCCCAATCTATTTTTTTATTCAGTGCACCCCCAATACCTCCCGATGACTGCACCAGTGCTGATGTTGGTGGAGGCGTTTATGTTGAGGATGATCGGAGCTACCAAGGTGCTTGTTGCGTTGTGCTGTAGATAGAGGAACGGTGATTAGAACAGAGGTGTGTGTTGTAGGGAGACTTGCCGCACCTTATCTATTTGCCTGTTAACACACGCTTTTATTGACTCATTCCTACAGCTCAATCATCTAAGGGTTTCAATCCACACAAACAGTTCCAAGGACAGATTTCATGGCATATGCAATGGCATTCATATATAAATGAACCCCGACCCGAGCTTAAATTTGTATTTTTTCATGTCTATTAAGTTTTCGAGCTTATTAATGAATTACACTGCATCCAATTTGCCATATTGTAGGAACAAATAATAAACTGGAAGAATATTAAGTTTTATTTAATATATATAACCAAAGAACACTTTACAAAATAATTAAGGACAAATAACTTTAATGCAATTTGAAGAACATAAGAAACATAACATAGTAATTGCAAATACATGATTCTTGAGGTTATCTTGAGATGATTTCGGGGCTTTTTAGTGTCCCCGCGGCCCGGTCCTCGACCAGGCCTCCACCCCCAGGAAGCAGCCCATGACAGCTGACTAACTCCTGAGTACCTATTTACTGCTAGGTAACAGGGGCATTCAGGGTGAAAGAAACTTTGCCCATTTGTTTCTGCCTCGTGCGGGAATCGAACCCGAGCCACAGAATTACGAGTCCTGCGCGCTATCCACCAGGCTTTCGTGGCCCCAGTTGGAACCCACTGTCAGGTTCCAAAATTATTTTCATTAATTGTAAACTAATTCTCGGTATCTTCGTATCACTTTGTAAGTACATCATGCTTAAAATATTTAACAAAGCCGGGTTGTTTGCACGATTAGCACTTTTTAATAATAATAGCGAAAGGATTCGTTTAAAATTAGTTTGGCAGCGTACGTTTGGCACCATGTTTCACAATGTTCAGTAATTCAGTAAGTCTCATCGAGCGACCAAATTGGTCCTTAATCGGCACATACTTATGCAGCATATCTGTAATTGTATCCACCGACTGCTGGTTGTAGTCTGGGTGTTTCATAAACTCATTCCGAGTGTTAACGAGCATATTTATTAAAGCTCTTTCGTGCGTCTTTAATTTCTTTAGTTGCTCTTCAGTCATGAAATTTGGAATATTAATGGGTTTATCAATCAGCATACTATTCTTCTCATCGGCCAGAACACCAGAATCGATTTCGCGTTGAAGTTTGGTCCCTTCATTTTTCATTCTCATGTAGTTGAGAATCTGGAAAGAGTCAGCGCCCTTCATAACCTCAGTAGGAATGTTGGGGAGCAAGAGCTGCAATTGCGGCTGGAATGTTTCCTTGAATTCAGCATGTAACTTGAAAAAAGAGTTTGGGTCTTCAGTTAATTCAATTTCCCGTTTAACAAACCTGCCTTTTCTTTTTTCGGTTTTCGTGGCCTCATTAGGTACTATCGTTGAAAACAGCAAATATACAATTGTAAACACTGACAGGACAGTGAATATTGTTGAGCTCCTGATTGCCATTGTTGAATTTTGGATGCCACAACTTCGCTCTAGAGGTTTCGTCGGTTGTACTGGATGATAATTGAACGCTACCTTTCTTTTATGTGGACTGAGGTGAGGTGGCGAGCAGTTGCCAAAACTATTTAAATTTATCTGGTTAGTAATTTCCTTAGCATTTAGCTGGATATGAAAATGTTCAGAAATCTTGCAAAATTGTTGGTGCAAAAACCTTATAAGATCATATGAATAAAGGTAACTGAAGATGGCCTGTTGGCCCATACGAGGCAGCTCCTATTTATAACCACCCAAACTCATTCTAACCTACGTGTCTAAACTACACTTGAAGCAATCAAGGGATAATACTTCTATTACGTTACGCGGTAATTTGTTCAACAAATAAACAACAATGCATTAACAGTATTTACCCAGGTCTTTGCCAAACCTAAACTTATACAATTTATACCAATTGTTTCGTGTTCTGTCTTGTGTTGATGTTTTTATTACCTTATTGATATCGCATTTGTTATCAACGTCGATGAGGTAAGAGGTATACAAGTGATGAACGGACATCACATATCATAACATAATTATGATATGAACAAATCCACAAAGGCCGTAATGAGGGTTCGAACCTACGCACGGGATGTTCCCAGAAAAGAACATAAGAATAAAGGTAACTGCAGAAAGCCTATACGAAGCAGTTCCTATTCATAGCCACCCAGTTATAACATAATAAAAATCATAATTATAAAGGTAACTGCAGAAGGCCTATTGGCCCATAAAAGGCAGCTTCTATTTATAATCCCCCAATCCCACTCATATTCATGTCCAACCCACGCTTGAACCAATCGAGGGATCCCACCTCCACTACGTTATGCGGTAATTGGTTCCACAACTCAACAAACCGGTTACCATAACAGTATTTACCCAGGTCTTTCCTAAATCTAAACATATACAATTTATGCTCATTGTTTCGTGTTCTGTCTTATGCTGATACCTTTAATACCCAACTAATATCCCTTTTGTTATATCTATTCATCCACTTGTAAAAACCTGTATCATAAGAACAAAGGCAACTGCAGAAGGCCTATTGGCCCATCCGAGGCAGCTCCTATTTAGAACCACCCAATCCCACTTAAATACATGTCCAACCCACGCTTGAAACAATCGAGGGGACCCCACCTCAACCACGTTACGCGGTAATTGGTTCCACAAATCAACAACCCTGTTACTGAATCAGTATTTACCCAAGTCTTTCCTAAATCAAAATTTATCCAATTTATACCCATTGTTTCGTGTTCTGACTTGTGTTGATACTTTTAATACCTTATCAATATCCCCTATGTTGTGTACATTCATCCACTTGTAAACCTCTATTATGTCACCCCTAACTCTTCGCCTTTCCAGTGAATGCACGTTAAGCTTTGTTAATCTTTCTTTATCCATTCTATAATACAGCGACCAAAACTGAACTGTATAATCTAAATGGGGCCTAACCAGAGCAATATAGCTGAAGAACAACAACAGGTCTCTTCTTAATCATTGTTCGATTAATAAATCCCAGTGTCCTATTTCTCTTATTACGAACATTCAAGCATATATCCTTTGGTTTTAAATTCTTACTAATCATAACTCCCAGATCTCTCTCGCAATCTCAACACCAGCTAGCTCGTATCTTGTAATTCTATCATCATTACCTAGCCTCAGAACTTTACATTTATCAGCATTATACTGCATCTGCCAATCTTTTGACCATTTCAAAACCCTATTTAGATCAACTTGAATGATAGTGAGTTGTCTTCCTTGTTAATTTTCCAACCGATTTTTGTATCCGCGGCAAATTTGCAGATGTTGCAACTCAAACCTGAATCTAAATCATTTATATATATTATAATTAAAAGAGGTCCCAGGACAGAGCACTGAGGCGCTCCACTAACAACATTATCCCACTCTGACTTAACCCCATTTATACTAACTCTCTGTTTCCTTTGGAATAGCCAAGCTCTAATCCAACTTAATATAGCACCCCAAATACTCTCTATTTCGTTAATCAGTGCCCAATCTATTTTATTATTCAGTGCACCCCCAATACCTCCCGATGACTGCACCAGTGCTGATGTTGGTGGAGGCGTTTATGTTGAGGATGATCGGAGCTACCAAGGTGCTTGTTGCGTTGTGCTGTAGATAGAGGAACGGTGATTAGAACAGAGGTGTGTGTTGTAGGGAGACTTGCCGCACCTTATCTATTTGCCTGTTAACACACGCTTTTATTGACTCATTCCTACAGCTCAATCATCTAAGGGTTTCAATCCACACAAACAGTTCCAAGGACAGATTTCATGGCATATGCAATGGCATTCATATATAAATGAACCCCGACCCGAGCTTAAATTTGTATTTTTTCATGTCTATTAAGTTTTCGAGCTTATTAATGAATTACACTGCATCCAATTTGCCATATTGTAGGAACAAATAATAAACTGGAAGAATATTAAGTTTTATTTAATATATATAACCAAAGAACACTTTACAAAATAATTAAGGACAAATAACTTTAATGCAATTTGAAGAACATAAGAAACAACATAGTAATTGCAAATACATGATTCTTGAGGTTATCTTGAGATGATTTCGGGGCTTTTTAGTGTCCCCGCGGCCCGGTCCTCGACCAGGCCTCCACCCCCAGGAAGCAGCCCGTGACAGCTGACTAACTCCTGAGTACCTATTTACTGCTAGGTAACAGGGGCATTCAGGGTGAAAGAAACTTTGCCCATTTGTTTCTGCCTCGTGCGGGAATCGAACCCGAGCCACAGAATTACGAGTCCTGCGCGCTATCCACCAGGCTTTCGTGGCCCCAGTTGGAACCCACTGTCAGGTTCCAAAATGATTTTCATTAATTGTAAACTAATTCTCGGTATCTTCGTATCACTTTGTAAGTACATCATGCTTAAAATATTTAACAAAGCCGGGTTGTTTGCACGATTAGCACTTTTTAATAATAATAGCGAAAGGATTCGTTTAAAATTAGTTTGGCAGCGTACGTTTGGCACCATGTTTCACAATGTTCAGTAATTCAGTAAGTCTCATCGAGCGACCAAATTGGTCCTTAATCGGCACATACTTATGCAGCATATCTGTAATTGTATCCACCGACTGCTGGTTGTAGTCTGGGTGTTTCATAAACTCATTCCGAGTGTTAACGAGCATATTTATTAAAGCTCTTTCGTGCGTCTTTAATTTCTTTAGTTGCTCTTCAGTCATGAAATTTGGAATATTAATGGGTTTATCAATCAGCATACTATTCTTCTCATCGGCCAGAACACCAGAATCGATTTCGCGTTGAAGTTTGGTCCCTTCATTTTTCATTCTCATGTAGTTGAGAATCTGGAAAGAGTCAGCGCCCTTCATAACCTCAGTAGGAATGTTGGGGAGCAAGAGCTGCAATTGCGGCTGGAATGTTTCCTTGAATTCAGCATGTAACTTGAAAAAAGAGTTTGGGTCTTCAGTTAATTCAATTTCCCGTTTAACAAACCTGCCTTTTCTTTTTTCGGTTTTCGTGGCCTCATTAGGTACTATCGTTGAAAACAGCAAATATACAATTGTAAACACTGACAGGACAGTGAATATTGTTGAGCTCCTGATTGCCATTGTTGAATTTTGGATGTCACAACTTCGCTCTAGAGGTTTCGTCGGTTGTACTGGATGATAATTGAACGCTACCTTTCTTTTATGTGGACTGAGGTGAGGTGGCGAGCAGTTGCCAAAACTATTTAAATTTATCTGGTTAGTAATTTCCTTAGCATTTAGCTGGATATGAAAATGTTCAGAAATCTTGCAAAATTGTTGGTGCAAAAACCTTATAAGATCATATGAATAAAGGTAACTGAAGATGGCCTGTTGGCCCATACGAGGCAGCTCCTATTTATAACCACCCAAACTCATTCTAACCTACGTGTCTAAACTACACTTGAAGCAATCAAGGGATAATACTTCTATTACGTTACGCGGTAATTTGTTCAACAAATAAACAACAATGCATTAACAGTATTTACCCAGGTCTTTGCCAAACCTAAACTTATACAATTTATACCAATTGTTTCGTGTTCTGTCTTGTGTTGATGTTTTTATTACCTTATTGATATCGCATTTGTTATCAACGTCGATGAGGTAAGAGGTATACAAGTGATGAACGGACATCACATATCATAACATAATTATGATATGAACAAATCCACAAAGGCCGTAATGAGGGTTCGAACCTACGCACGGGATGTTCCCAGAAAAGAACATAAGAATAAAGGTAACTGCAGAAAGCCTATACGAAGCAGTTCCTATTCATAGCCACCCAGTTATAACATAATAAAAATCATAATTATAAAGGTAACTGCAGAAGGCCTATTGGCCCATAAAAGGCAGCTTCTATTTATAATCCCCCAATCCCACTCATATTCATGTCCAACCCACGCTTGAACCAATCGAGGGATCCCACCTCCACTACGTTATGCGGTAATTGGTTCCACAACTCAACAAACCGGTTACCATAACAGTATTTACCCAGGTCTTTCCTAAATCTAAACATATACAATTTATGCTCATTGTTTCGTGTTCTGTCTTATGCTGATACCTTTAATACCCAACTAATATCCCTTTTGTTATATCTATTCATCCACTTGTAAAAACCTGTATCATAAGAACAAAGGCAACTGCAGAAGGCCTATTGGCCCATCCGAGGCAGCTCCTATTTAGAACCACCCAATCCCACTTAAATACATGTCCAACCCACGCTTGAAACAATCGAGGGGACCCCACCTCAACCACGTTACGCGGTAATTGGTTCCACAAATCAACAACCCTGTTACTGAATCAGTATTTACCCAAGTCTTTCCTAAATCAAAATTTATCCAATTTATACCCATTGTTTCGTGTTCTGACTTGTGTTGATACTTTTAATACCTTATCAATATCCCCAATGTTGTGTACATTCATCCACTTGTAAACCTCTATTATGTCACCCCTAACTCTTCGCCTTTCCAGTGAATGCACGTTAAGCTTTGTTAATCTTTCTTTATCCATTCTATAATACAGCGACCAAAACTGAACTGTATAATCTAAATGGGGCCTAACCAGAGCAATATAGCTGAAGAACAACAACAGGTCTCTTCTTAATCATTGTTCGATTAATAAATCCCAGTGTCCTATTTCTCTTATTACGAACATTCATGCATATATCCTTTGGTTTTAAATTCTTACTAATCATAACTCCCAGATCTCTCTCGCAATCTCAACACCAGCTAGCTCGAATCTTGTAATTCTATCATCATTACCTAGCCTCAGAACTTTACATTTATCAGCATTATACTGCATCTGCCAATCTTTTGACCATTTCAAAACCCTATTTAGATCAACTTGAATGATAGTGAGTTGTCTTCCTTGTTAATTTTCCAACCGATTTTTGTATCCGCGGCAAATTTGCAGATGTTGCAACTCGAACCTGAATCTAAATCATTTATATATATTATAATTAAAAGAGGTCCCAGGACAGAGCACTGAGGCGCTCCACTAACAACATTATCCCACTCTAACTTAACCCCATTTATACTAACTCTGTTTCCTTTGGAATAGCCATGCTCTAATCCAACTTAATATAGCACCCCAAATACTCTCTATTTCGTTAATCAGTGCCCAATCTATTTTTTTATTCAGTGCACCCCCAATACCTCCCGATGACTGCACCAGTGCTGATGTTGGTGGAGGCGTTTATGTTGAGGATGATCGGAGCTACCAAGGTGCTTGTTGCGTTGTGCTGTAGATAGAGGAACGGTGATTAGAACAGAGGTGTGTGTTGTAGGGAGACTTGCCGCACCTTATCTATTTGCCTGTTAACACACGCTTTTATTGACTCATTCCTACAGCTCAATCATCTAAGGGTTTCAATCCACACAAACAGTTCCAAGGACAGATTTCATGGCATATGCAATGGCATTCATATATAAATGAACCCCGACCCGAGCTTAAATTTGTATTTTTTCATGTCTATTAAGTTTTCGAGCTTATTAATGAATTACACTGCATCCAATTTGCCATATTGTAGGAACAAATAATAAACTGGAAGAATATTAAGTTTTATTTAATATATATAACCAAAGAACACTTTACAAAATAATTAAGGACAAATAACTTTAATGCAATTTGAAGAACATAAGAAACATAACATAGTAATTGCAAATACATGATTCTTGAGGTTATCTTGAGATGATTTCGGGGCTTTTTAGTGTCCCCGCGGCCCGGTCCTCGACCAGGCCTCCACCCCCAGGAAGCAGCCCGTGACAGCTGACTAACTCCTGAGTACCTATTTACTGCTAGGTAACAGGGGCATTCAGGGTGAAAGAAACTTTGCCCATTTGTTTCTGCCTCGTGCGGGAATCGAACCCGAGCCACAGAATTACGAGTCCTGCGCGCTATCCACCAGGCTTTCGTGGCCCCAGTTGGAACCCACTGTCAGGTTCCAAAATGATTTTCATTAATTGTAAACTAATTCTCGGTATCTTCGTATCACTTTGTAAGTACATCATGCTTAAAATATTTAACAAAGCCGGGTTGTTTGCACGATTAGCACTTTTTAATAATAATAGCGAAAGGATTCGTTTAAAATTAGTTTGGCAGCGTACGTTTGGCACCATGTTTCACAATGTTCAGTAATTCAGTAAGTCTCATCGAGCGACCAAATTGGTCCTTAATCGGCACATACTTATGCAGCATATCTGTAATTGTATCCACCGACTGCTGGTTGTAGTCTGGGTGTTTCATAAACTCATTCCGAGTGTTAACGAGCATATTTATTAAAGCTCTTTCGTGCGTCTTTAATTTCTTTAGTTGCTCTTCAGTCATGAAATTTGGAATATTAATGGGTTTATCAATCAGCATACTATTCTTCTCATCGGCCAGAACACCAGAATCGATTTCGCGTTGAAGTTTGGTCCCTTCATTTTTCATTCTCATGTAGTTGAGAATCTGGAAAGAGTCAGCGCCCTTCATAACCTCAGTAGGAATGTTGGGGAGCAAGAGCTGCAATTGCGGCTGGAATGTTTCCTTGAATTCAGCATGTAACTTGAAAAAAGAGTTTGGGTCTTCAGTTAATTCAATTTCCCGTTTAACAAACCTGCCTTTTCTTTTTCGGTTTTCGTGGCCTCATTAGGTACTATCGTTGAAAACAGCAAATATACAATTGTAAACACTGACAGGACAGTGAATATTGTTGAGCTCCTGATTGCCATTGTTGAATTTTGGATGTCACAACTTCGCTCTAGAGGTTTCGTCGGTTGTACTGGATGATAATTGAACGCTACCTTTCTTTTATGTGGACTGAGGTGAGGTGGCGAGCAGTTGCCAAAACTATTTAAATTTATCTGGTTAGTAATTTCCTTAGCATTTAGCTGGATATGAAAATGTTCAGAAATCTTGCAAAATTGTTGGTGCAAAAACCTTATAAGATCATATGAATAAAGGTAACTGAAGATGGCCTGTTGGCCCATACGAGGCAGCTCCTATTTATAACCACCCAAACTCATTCTAACCTACGTGTCTAAACTACACTTGAATCAATCAAGGGATAATACTTCTATTACGTTACGCGGTAATTTGTTCAACAAATAAACAACAATGCATTAACAGTATTTACCCAGGTCTTTGCCAAACCTAAACTTATACAATTTATACCAATTGTTTCGTGTTCTGTCTTGTGTTGATGTTTTTATTACCTTATTGATATCGCATTTGTTATCAACGTCGATGAGGTAAGAGGTATACAAGTGATGAACGGACATCACATATCATAACATAATTATGATATGAACAAATCCACAAAGGCCGTAATGAGGGTTCGAACCTACGCACGGGATGTTCCCAGAAAAGAACATAAGAATAAAGGTAACTGCAGAAAGCCTATACGAAGCAGTTCCTATTCATAGCCACCCAGTTATAACATAATAAAAATCATAATTATAAAGGTAACTGCAGAAGGCCTATTGGCCCATAAAAGGCAGCTTCTATTTATAATCCCCCAATCCCACTCATATTCATGTCCAACCCACGCTTGAACCAATCGAGGGATCCCACCTCCACTACGTTATGCGGTAATTGGTTCCACAACTCAACAAACCGGTTACCATAACAGTATTTACCCAGGTCTTTCCTAAATCTAAACATATACAATTTATGCTCAATGTTTCGTGTTCTGTCTTATGCTGATACCTTTAATACCCAACTAATATCCCTTTTGTTATATCTATTCATCCACTTGTAAAAACCTGTATCATAAGAACAAAGGCAACTGCAGAAGGCCTATTGGCCCATCCGAGGAAGCTCCTATTTAGAACCACCCAATCCCACTTAAATACATGTCCAACCCACGCTTGAAACAATCGAGGGGACCCCACCTCAACCACGTTACGCGGTAATTGGTTCCACAAATCAACAACCCTGTTACTGAATCAGTATTTACCCAAGTCTTTCCTAAATCAAAATTTATCCAATTTATACCCATTGTTTCGTGTTCTGACTTGTGTTGATACTTTTAATACCTTATCAATATCCCCTATGTTGTGTACATTCATCCACTTGTAAACCTCTATTATGTCACCCCTAACTCTTCGCCTTTCCAGTGAATGCACGTTAAGCTTTGTTAATCTTTCTTTATCCATTCTATAATACAGCGACCAAAACTGAACTGTATAATCTAAATGGGGCCTAACCAGAGCAATATAGCTGAAGAACAACAACAGGTCTCTTCTTAATCATTGTTCGATTAATAAATCCCAGTGTCCTATTTCTCTTATTACGAACATTCAAGCATATATCCTTTGGTTTTAAATTCTTACTAATCATAACTCCCAGATCTCTCTCGCAATCTCAACACCAGCTAGCTCGAATCTTGTAATTCTATCATCATTACCTAGCCTCAGAACTTTACATTTATCAGCATTATACTGCATCTGCCAATCTTTTGACCATTTCAAAACCCTATTTAGATCAACTTGAATGATAGTGAGTTGTCTTCCTTGTTAATTTTCCAACCGATTTTTGTATCCGCGGCAAATTTGCAGATGTTGCAACTCAAACCTGAATCTAAATCATTTATATATATTATAATTAAAAGAGGTCCCAGGACAGAGCACTGAGGCGCTCCACTAACAACATTATCCCACTCTAACTTAACCCCATTTATACTAACTCTGTTTCCTTTGGAATAGCCATGCTCTAATCCAACTTAATATAGCACCCCAAATACTCTCTATTTCGTTAATCAGTGCCCAATCTATTTTTTTATTCAGTGCACCCCCAATACCTCCCGATGACTGCACCAGTGCTGATGTTGGTGGAGGCGTTTATGTTGAGGATGATCGGAGCTACCAAGGTGCTTGTTGCGTTGTGCTGTAGATAGAGGAACGGTGATTAGAACAGAGGTGTGTGTTGTAGGGAGACTTGCCGCACCTTATCTATTTGCCTGTTAACACACGCTTTTATTGACTCATTCCTACAGCTCAATCATCTAAGGGTTTCAATCCACACAAACAGTTCCAAGGACAGATTTCATGGCATATGCAATGGCATTCATATATAAATGAACCCCGACCCGAGCTTAAATTTGTATTTTTTCATGTCTATTAAGTTTTCGAGCTTATTAATGAATTACACTGCATCCAATTTGCCATATTGTAGGAACAAATAATAAACTGGAAGAATATTAAGTTTTATTTAATATATATAACCAAAGAACACTTTACAAAATAATTAAGGACAAATAACTTTAATGCAATTTGAAGAACATAAGAAACATAACATAGTAATTGCAAATACATGATTCTTGAGGTTATCTTGAGATGATTTCGGGGCTTTTTAGTGTCCCCGCGGCCCGGTCCTCGACCAGGCCTCCACCCCCAGGAAGCAGCCCGTGACAGCTGACTAACTCCTGAGTACCTATTTACTGCTAGGTAACAGGGGCATTCAGGGTGAAAGAAACTTTGCCCATTTGTTTCTGCCTCGTGCGGGAATCGAACCCGAGCCACAGAATTACGAGTCCTGCGCGCTATCCACCAGGCTTTCGTGGCCCCAGTTGGAACCCACTGTCAGGTTCCAAAATTATTTTCATTAATTGTAAACTAATTCTCGGTATCTTCGTATCACTTTGTAAGTACATCATGCTTAAAATATTTAACAAAGCCGGGTTGTTTGCACGATTAGCACTTTTTAATAATAATAGCGAAAGGATTCGTTTAAAATTAGTTTGGCAGCGTACGTTTGGCACCATGTTTCACAATGTTCAGTAATTCAGTAAGTCTCATCGAGCGACCAAATTGGTCCTTAATCGGCACATACTTATGCAGCATATCTGTAATTGTATCCACCGACTGCTGGTTGTAGTCTGGGTGTTTCATAAACTCATTCCGAGTGTTAACGAGCATATTTATTAAAGCTCTTTCGTGCGTCTTTAATTTCTTTAGTTGCTCTTCAGTCATGAAATTTGGAATATTAATGGGTTTATCAATCAGCATACTATTCTTCTCATCGGCCAGAACACCAGAATCGATTTCGCGTTGAAGTTTGGTCCCTTCATTTTTCATTCTCATGTAGTTGAGAATCTGGAAAGAGTCAGCGCCCTTCATAACCTCAGTAGGAATGTTGGGGAGCAAGAGCTGCAATTGCGGCTGGAATGTTTCCTTGAATTCAGCATGTAACTTGAAAAAAGAGTTTGGGTCTTCAGTTAATTCAATTTCCCGTTTAACAAACCTGCCTTTTCTTTTTTCGGTTTTCGTGGCCTCATTAGGTACTATCGTTGAAAACAGCAAATATACAATTGTAAACACTGACAGGACAGTGAATATTGTTGAGCTCCTGATTGCCATTGTTGAATTTTGGATGTCACAACTTCGCTCTAGAGGTTTCGTCGGTTGTACTGGATGATAATTGAACGCTACCTTTCTTTTATGTGGACTGAGGTGAGGTGGCGAGCAGTTGCCAAAACTATTTAAATTTATCTGGTTAGTAATTTCCTTAGCATTTAGCTGGATATGAAAATGTTCAGAAATCTTGCAAAATTGTTGGTGCAAAAACCTTATAAGATCATATGAATAAAGGTAACTGAAGATGGCCTGTTGGCCCATACGAGGCAGCTCCTATTTATAACCACCCAAACTCATTCTAACCTACGTGTCTAAACTACACTTGAAGCAATCAAGGGATAATACTTCTATTACGTTACGCGGTAATTTGTTCAACAAATAAACAACAATGCATTAACAGTATTTACCCAGGTCTTTGCCAAACCTAAACTTATACAATTTATACCAATTGTTTCGTGTTCTGTCTTGTGTTGATGTTTTTATTACCTTATTGATATCGCATTTGTTATCAACGTCGATGAGGTAAGAGGTATACAAGTGATGAACGGACATAACATAATTATGATATGAACAAATCCACAAAGGCCGTAATGAGGGTTCGAACCTACGCACGGGATGTTCCCAGAAAAGAACATAAGAATAAAGGTAACTGCAGAAAGCCTATACGAAGCAGTTCCTATTCATAGCCACCCAGTTATAACATAATAAAAATCATAATTATAAAGGTAACTGCAGAAGGCCTATTGGCCCATAAAAGGCAGCTTCTATTTATAATCCCCCAATCCCACTCATATTCATGTCCAACCCACGCTTGAACCAATCGAGGGATCCCACCTCCACTACGTTATGCGGTAATTGGTTCCACAACTCAACAAACCGGTTACCATAACAGTATTTACCCAGGTCTTTCCTAAATCTAAACATATACAATTTATGCTCATTGTTTCGTGTTCTGTCTTATGCTGATACCTTTAATACCCAACTAATATCCCTTTTGTTATATCTATTCATCCACTTGTAAAAACCTGTATCATAAGAACAAAGGCAACTGCAGAAGGCCTATTGGCCCATCCGAGGCAGCTCCTATTTAGAACCACCCAATCCCACTTAAATACATGTCCAACCCACGCTTGAAACAATCGAGGGGACCCCACCTCAACCACGTTACGCGGTAATTGGTTCCACAATCAACAACCCTGTTACTGAATCAGTATTTACCCAAGTCTTTCCTAAATCAAAATTTATCCAATTTATACCCATTGTTTCGTGTTCTGACTTGTGTTGATACTTTTAATACCTTATCAATATCCCCAATGTTGTGTACATTCATCCACTTGTAAACCTCTATTATGTCACCCCTAACTCTTCGCCTTTCCAGTGAATGCACGTTAAGCTTTGTTAATCTTTCTTTATCCATTCTATAATACAGCGACCAAAACTGAACTGTATAATCTAAATGGGGCCTAACCAGAGCAATATAGCTGAAGAACAACAACAGGTCTCTTCTTAATCATTGTTCGATTAATAAATCCCAGTGTCCTATTTCTCTTATTACGAACATTCAAGCATATATCCTTTGGTTTAAATTCTTACTAATCATAACTCCCAGATCTCTCTCGCAATCTCAACACCAGCT